>NW_025767320.1:589245-666956 GCF_003918875.1 Haliotis rubra
GAAACCAAGCACTTGATAGCTGGTCAAGGTTGTTTATACTAGAAATCCAATTAAACAAATTCCTCAATAATTTCCTGGTTATACTATATCTTTGATAAACTTATAGATGTAAACATGTCATGGTTATATGGCCAGACCAAATGCCGATAGCACCCAAGGTTGAAATATATTTCTTATTTCGTGGTGAACGCTGCAAGACACACAGTCGTATTTGAATTGTTTTGTGTATTTTGTTACCACCAGCATGCATCTCTCCACGACAAGTGGCATCCTGCAACGCACATTTCAAGAATGGACCTGGTCGATCCTAATAAGAAACCTGTCGAACCGTGGAGTTCCCGAGGCTCTGGTCACTGATGAAGATTCAGGGCATCTTCGTTGCTGTGGAGTCGGAGTGGGCTTCAGTACACTGATACTGATGGCAGAGATTGTTTGGGTTCATAATGGAAACATAAAATGTGTCTGAGATAAAAGAGCAATATTTCAACAGAATGCTGGCCCCGCTGTTCAGAATCCATAATGCGATAAATACTTCGTTTATGATTCGACTGAAGCTTTCACGATGCCAATCGGTTTGTCGTATCCTGAGGATCTAGGTGTAATCTGAACAGTTACTGGTAACTTGTTTATAAGTCTAGGAATTTCATCATTCTGAAAGGTTACGGCGGTAAAACTTACTTTACTGTGTTCATTTTATTTACAACTGGCAAATTTAGTTATAGTGTAATCAATATAAGTTATCTGCATCGTCCTGACTCGGCACTTAAGCAATACTTCACTTTGGCGAGGTATGGCATTATTTGGTATCGTAAACTCTTTATATGTGTAAGAATCAATAGCATATAACGTATTAAGATTGTTGAAACAATGATGTTACCAATGTCGTATTGTGATGGTGAAATATGGAGTGTGGATGTAATAAAAGAGATGGAATCTGTTCTTGTGTGAACTTGTGCAATGACATCTTGGTGTGAAACTCGAAAATCATAGTGCTACAGGGGAATGGGTGAGTGAGTGAAAAGAATTAAAATTTAAAGTCATTTTGGCAATATTTCAGCCGTATCGTGACTACAAACCAAGTTATAGATTAATAAAAAATTAAAGGTAAATTATAAAAGCCTGTCAACGAAGGACAGTAAAACAACTAGATTATCACAGATATAAATTTTAAAACTAGTAATTAAATCTAAAACATTTTAACTATACAGATTCTGGTACTTTTTAGTAGGATGAGTCCCTATGATTTCATTACAAACAACATATAACCTACGATAACCTGGGTGTGTAAAATTAAGCATATTTTTCTTTTTACCGGTATTTTATTGACTGTCAGCAGCAATATATTTGCAATGCCAGTGTCTTCGGTTTTGATAATTGCCCCTTAATATTGCCAGGTTATTAAAGTTGCAAATTATGTGTATGTATGGTCAATATTTGAAACGCATGCTAACGAGCATGCTCTACCAACCAATGTTTGATCAGATCAGTATCCCCAAAATACACACTCCTATTTTATTGAACACAAACACTGTCGGATGAAGTCAAGGATCTTCGATTGAGTCTTTAAAGTGGCCAAGACAGGAAGGTAAGTTATATTATCAAAGAATGCGTTGTCTAGACCAAAGCTTCTGTGGAAAAAGAACATAGCAACGTCACGACTTTAGCTTAAGATTGCTCGTCAGGACGTAACCATAGTAGCAGTTTACATACAATGTTACTTTGTTTAGGAGTGGAAGTGGAAAGTGGTTTAACGTCGCATTTAAGAATATTTATATACCTTGTGAGTGCGTGCGTGGTTTAATGTAGGCCGGTTTAATGCACGTACTGCAGCCCACTGAGATAGCACAGCAGTAGATAAAGCATGAAGGTTCCACTCAGACACGGTGCCCCAGCTTCAAGCCAAGCGGGCTAGTTTCATGACTTTAATTCCCAGCGCCAGAGTATGCTTAATGATATGGGTTTCAGGTAAAGCATTACCAATTATTTAGATCTAAAATTGTCACCCAATACACCATTAGCGACGTTTTGTTTATCATATATACACAGTTCAGACAGACATTAATCACTTGCAAATAGTTGAACGTTTGTATATCCAGGGCATGACAACAAAACAAACACATTTCCCAGTGTCAACGTTGACTCAAGGTAAATGCAGTTTCCTTTATGTGTATCTTCATCAATACGCACAAAACTGAGGTGTGCAAAACTATCTTGCTTCTTCTGTCAAAATCTTTCAACATGTTGGTTCAACTTCTGCTTTCACTCAACTGGCAGTCGGTTTGTATCCTCCACACACGGGAGCTAGGTAAGTCGTTTAGGTTACCATTTAACTTAAAACACACTCATTACATCAAAGGTTGAAGGAAAGCTACGATTAGACACGTGAAGTATTTTCAGGGTGGTCTTGGATCCTTATGTCATGATTTAGTTGAGTGGCGGGGCGGTGGGGTAGCCTAGTGGTTACAGCTTTCGCCCGTCACGCTGAAGACGCGGGTTCGATTCCCCACATGGGTACAATGTGTGAAGCCCATTTCTGGTGTCCCCCGCCGTGATATTGCTGGAATATTACTAAAAGCGGTGTAAGACCAAACTCATTCACTCACTCACTCTTTGAGTGGCAATTAGAAGCTGATATGATGAACAGGGACGGTTTTTATGGATAGACACCTTCTTTATTGCAATGGATGCGATGGAGGAATAATGGTTATGCTTATTGAAACAAACTTACATTGCAGGAGATGCATTCCTTTGTTGGTGTTAGTTTGTAAGTTGTTAAACGCCGCACTCAGCAACATTCCAGTTCCATGTTTATTGTCTGTAAATATTCAAGTCTCGACCAGACAAACCATAGATTGACTCCATGAACATCGATCTACGCCGTTGAAATACGATGACATGTGCAAGCGGAAAAAAGTAGCTTGCATAACATAAATTGCATAAAATAAACGTTACTCGTATTTGAAAAGATATAACAGTACCCTTAATTGAACATGTATCAAAGCACTTTGCGTTACATTTGATGTCACGTATCGTTCGTGACACGTGCACTTTGTGCACAATGAGTTTTTTGACACCTGAAGTTCGCACACCTGATATTGAAAATTGAAGAACGGTTGATTATTCTCTTGCCTCTGAATGTTGTGGAAAACACGTAAATTTCAACCTAAACTGTGCGTACGTCTTGCCACGGCTTATAGAAAATAAGAGTATCCGCACCATGGTTATGTTGGAGACTGGAATGGCCCAAAATGAAGTGGCCAGACATTTTGGTGTCCATCGGAACACGACCCTATCTCTATTGATTCAGTATAATGGGAACACGAGAGATTTGCCTCGGATCGGCCGTCCACGCATGACGTCACGTCAGCAAGACAACCACATTCGGCGGTCCCATCTAAGGAATCTATTCCAGATTGCCAGTTTGTGTGCTCGGATCATTTCTTGCTTACGCCCAATCAGTTCCTGGACTGTAGGGAACCGACTGAGGGAGCAAGACAACCGACCCGGCGGCCTTCAATACGTCCAATTTTGCTCCAACGTCACTGACAGGCACGTCTTGCCTGGTGCAGGAAAAAAGATTAGGATGGTGTCGCGAATTCATCTTCAATACAATACAGTTATTTAATCAGTACAAAGACCAACGGCCCATGTACGGAATAATACAAAATAATCATTATAATGACATTTTCATGTAGCAGCTCAGATGGCAGAGCAAGGGTGTACAGCAGGCGAGGGTGAACGATGTGCTGACGAGTGCGTTGTTCAACGTCAACAGTTTGGTTGCAGGGGCGTTATGGTATGGGGAGCCATCACATCGCATGGTCGGACACACAGGCCTGCGATGATGAGATCACTGGGCCTCATGTGCAGCCGTTCATTCAAGGACAGAGACGTAACTTCACGCTTCAGCAAAGATAATGCCGGAATCAGCCATTGACGTTAACTGAATTGGGACGTTGGTTCAGACATGAAATGGTGGACACACACGATGCTGAATTTGTGGACTGACTTTGACACCACGTCTCTTCAAGGGCGTGTCACGATGCCTTGTGTCAAATCATACATATTGCGATTATGTGGATGGTTGAACGTGTACATTTCTTGCCACAATGTTATGATGGTATCAGCTGATGCAGTTACGTTAGGTCTGTGCATCACAGAGTACATTTTCATACCTGAGAAAATACTGACTGTTTCATCTAACAGCACTAAATCATCCTCCTCAGGACATTATCTACACAGGATAATATGTTTCAGATCAACCCTTCCTGTTTTCCTTGGAAGCATCAGGAATATTATATGTGGACTATGATATCAGCTCCTCGACAGGGGAACATATGCTAACAATCGTGCGAGATGTGGAGAAGGTGCTCAAGCCCCAACTGCATCTGCTGCTCTTCTGTGATGCCGCAGACACAGTTTTCGTCTTACGTCAATTGGTTAGTCAGGCAATATTTACATGTACAAGAATTAAATCAAGAACTTAACTCCAGTATGCAAACAATGTCGTATCAACGTTGAAATCGCGTCATTCAACGTTGAAATGACGTTGCAGTTTGGTTGGGCATGAATGATGAAATCACTCGTTCAAATGGGACGTTGATTCAGCGTTGAAACCTAACGTCGATCCACCGAAATCGTACGTTGACCCCATATTGAAGTCAGACTTTATAATCAAATGTTTAATTCAATGCACTAGTTCCTGATGACACATAGCAGATAATCTCCTGTTTATTAAATATCCAGGTGTCCAGCGATGTTTGTGCAGAAACGGCGATGCGTATTTGTTGTTATGAAGGATAATTAAGCAACTCCAAAATATCTGCTATGACCATACTATAACCTTTCTCCAACATTTCTTTCCAAGAGTAATTATGTGGCCTGTCCTTGTGCTTTGGCCACTCAAACACAAATTTACTGAGGGTGTCCATAACTGAGAATGTTTTTAAAACAGACGCAAAGTCTTTAGTTAGATTCTCCCTATATCTCAAGCATATCATTTTGTTATCATGATCCAACTACTTCTAATGTGTAAAACTTTTACTCTGAGTAATATATATTTCAGAATACTTTTAACATTTCAATAAATATCTAAATCATAATAACTACGTGATATGCACTAAAGTAGTGAACATGATATGAAAAAAAGAGAAATGAAACGGAACACTAAATACCTTCTGCAAACTGAATTCCTTTTGAACGCTTTGGATGAGCAAGTCAACGAAATACATCCTCTTTTGGCCGGATACCTCTGAACAGCATAATGAAGAGCTTCCAAACATAAAAATGTTTTCGATCACAATTAAGTTATGTATCAAACAACAGACTATAAACAGCATAAGGATATGAAAACTTTGAAATAATTCAGCACTGAATATATACCAGCAAAATATACATCTGGTGTCCCATATTCCATTTAAATTTTTTCATTTACAAATTAAAGATGAATGTTATAATGACATAATAATATGGATAATTCTTTACACACGTGTTACATGACCACCCAGAATATATATAATGTTGAGCACCAACTTTCGTACCAGTCAGGACTCTGTGGAACAAGATCGAACACCTCAGTTGACTGGTGCCACGTCTCACGGGTTTTGGTTGTTGGGACTGCAGATGACTTACCTGTACTCTTAGATGGCGACATTCAGGTGGAGAACGTGGCGTTTCTGGAAATACCAAAAAGACAGGTTGGTTTTGTATTCTCTATCTCCATCAGAATGACTATTTCATATGAATTGAAGTGTGCCTCTTAACGTTTAGAGTCTACGCTGAGAAAACTATCAAGGTTTTCAATTCATTATTTAGATGTTTATGTATTGTCAAGTATTAACAGTATTCCAACTGTATCATGGCTTATATAACGCCATCTTTATACAGACATGTGATTGTACATCAATTATTACTGGGTACAGAAACCGATCTGTAACTATATCCCTGATGATAATCATAACCAACGCAAGCATATTACTGAGAACTTTCATTACAATTATATTACCTTTGCCATATACCAGACTTGTACAGGGATGTTCTGTTCATGGATTTGATAATAGGGCAGTAACACAAAGCCAAGGATGTGGACACTGATGTTTCGTTCAAATGGACGTGCTTTCACCGATGTCACTCTCTCTGATAAAACAGACACAAATCTTACAGAAGTATTTCCCAATGTGAAGTATGGCTACAACGGTCGACGGCTTACTGTTGTTATGAAGGTGACTCATGACGTTATATATTTTGCTGATTTAACATTAACTGGGTTGGGTTCTAGAGATTGCTGTTTACCAATCTTAATTTGTTCGATATGTTTTATTGGATCAGTACAATTAGCAAAACATTTCTTGTATAAAATGGTAGTCTAAGAGAAAACTTGATTCAATTGAAAGTGATTAAAGCGAGTATGGTGTTATTTGTATTTCACAAAGCTTGGTTAAATGAAAATTCTGATTTAGAAATTTCCGGACTTCAATTACCTTTACAAAATGATAGGTCAGCAAGGGTGATAGAGTAGCAGTCTATGTAGAGAAACTTCTATATGCAACATGTTTAGACCATTTAAGTCCCCCAAACATTGCAACTAAGGGATTTGTTCATCCAAATAATTTATCCTCATTTGGATATAACCACAAATACAGTTGATGCGTTGCTTGACTCCAACAACAATCCATAACAGCATACAACAACAAATTCATAACAGTCTTTGACTGACTGACTGAGTTTGGTTTTACGCCGCTATTAGCAATATTCCAGCAACATCACGGCGGGGGACACCAGAAATGGGCTTCACACATTGTACCCATGTGGGGAGTCGAACCCGGGTCTTCGGCGTGACGAGCCAACGCATTAACCATTAGGTTACCCCACCACCCGAACAGTCTTTGAACGTCATTTAGAGGCGATACACATAAAGGCGAGAAGGTAGGAATGTTGGCCTTTTTATAGTAAACAAGGAGTAAGAATAAACTCTGAAACATGAGATTTTATGCAAGTAGTAGATGGCTGTTGATGAAATGTATGTAGCTTTTATAATAAGAGTTCTGTAAAACATAATTATGTTGATCTTTCCATGGTGTCTTCAGCATAACAGCTATGGATATGGCTTTGAGACGGTGAATGGGCGAAGAGTGTTTAGCTATCCATTTCGTATCATGAAGATGCTGGCCAACTATATGAATTTCAGGTGAGTTTATGGTTATTAACAAACAAAGAAACCATTAATGCGACTTGTAGCTAAGCTCGTGTCATATTCTTTGTACATAGCACCTCTCAGTTCATTTGAAAATCGTTTAGATTTTAAGTTAATTCATACAGCAGTTATTGAGTTAAGGGTTTACTTTGCAAAGCTCGTTGGATTTACCACAGCAAAGTCATGGTGTTGAAGCACAATTAAGAAGAAGAATTGGAGGAGGTTCCTATTAAATGGCCCTACTGGGCAAAGAAGGATTAGGTATTTTTTTGACGTCATGCTAACACTTTGGTACTGAGATCTGTCTTGCGTTCTTTGAAATAAAACAGGTACCTTCTGCATACAGTATATGATACGACACAGAATTTGTCTTTAATTGTATATGTATTATAGTTGTTAAAAACACAGCCAAATACGTAGTGTTTCCGTTTGTTTTTCCTCGGCGGTTAATCATATCAGAATAGATTCAAAGTAAAAGTCAAAGATGTTTATTGTACAAAAGGCCTCAAGCCCATATACATTGAAGTTATACATATACATTATACATATGTTGCAATAAGCAGTAATTAGTGGTCCAAACAGCGAACTATGTTACAGTCAGTAGATTACGTACCAGTAGTGAAATACGATGGGTCTACAAAACTTTATATGATATTGTTACGTTTAATAAGAGCATAATTGATATAGTACGACAGCTTTATTATTACATGCTGGTCAGTTGGTGAAAGAAGTAGTTTAAAAGCTAATGCAGGTACATAGATAATATTCAGCTATATATTTCGTACGCAATTCTTTATAAAAAGGACATACAAGTAAAAAATGGATTTCATTTTCCACATGTTGATTCAATCTTGTGTGAAAGGCACATTAGCTGTGGAAATTATGTGAGTAGACCAATGAAACTCAGTGATGACACCAGGAAGGGTAAGGCGTGTCTCTCGGAAACCAAAATATCATCAACAAGAGTTTGTTGTTCTTGTTGCTTTATGATTAATTTGCAAGAAAAATAGAGTGATGAATAATGGTAAATGATATGTTCAATCCTTTTGACTGACAGGCGACGAAAATGACAGCAACAAGAATACTGGCTTGTCGTTTTGAAGAATACTTGAGAATATTTCTATTTAAGTCTAAATCAGGCTCCTTTACACACATGAACCGACTGCCTTCCCAAACAACATTTTAATATATAATTATAGAATGTTTGTATTGAAAGTTACGCAGTTATATCACCACAAGAAGATGCATGGGGCAAGGACATTAATGGCTCTTGGACAGGTGTGTTCGGGATGCTGCAGAGACGGGTAAGGTGTTATTTCATTTTTCTCAAAACAATACAAGAACTCATAACTAAATATATAACAGTAATAGATTTGTATAGTCCCTGTTTTGCAACTTCCAGCTGTCCAACGTGGCTTAAACTTGTCTAACTCGATTTTTTTTCGGGAGGAATTGGAAAGACGCAATGCTCTCAACACACCGGATTTTGTGAGGGTTATAGTTCCACAGGACTGGATTTGTCACGGAGAAGGAGTGGCTGCCAATGTTGTTGGTGGCATTGATAGCAGCTGGCTACCTTCAGATCTCAGACTCCTTAAGGAACGACATCAGTTCTCTCATGTAGGAAGGCCCTCTTGTATCCTGCCCTAATGTGTTAGAAAAAGGATCTTAAATGTTATCCGTTGCTGGGCAGTTAACCAGTGCAACTGTCTGAAAATGGGTGTTTTGTTATCTCGGGTTTAGCTGCTTTTAACGATTCTATCGACGCGATTTTGGACTTGTTGGAGACTGTGAATATTACCGGATTAGTTTACGACAAGGTTGCAATAGTCTATTACATAAAGACACATAGGAATGTGTATCGCAGTGTCTAACAACCTCCTCATAGTTTTTATGCTATGCAGATGAATGTTGGGTGTCCTTCACATATGGAACACTTGCTAATCATATGTCATTGTGTTTGCAAACACTACTCATGGGTTCTTTACCCTGTCCGTAGGTTCAGGGAATCTCCTACCGCGAGCTAACTGCAAGGTACCTTGCTCAACTGCTGTTTTGCGTTAAGGATTATGTATTCCGTCTTGGCGTCATCTACCTTCAGGACATTCACTATTAATATATTCTCTTTTTGCACAAGTTGATGACACAGGTCATATAATCTGTTAAGACACAATCATGTGTCATTATTGTAGGAGGCAGACCTGGCATCGGACATGCTAACTATCCACTATGATCGCGCTGCAGCCTTTGATTACATCCTGCCTCCTATTGGTGAAAACAAACGCATGATCCTGTACAAGAAAGAGGAGGACGCCGATGGGGATCATCTGCTTCTCTTCCTCCGGACGTTCCAACCGATTGTCATGTTAATGTTAGGATTGTCTCTGATCTTAGTTTTTTGTATTGCTGTCTTCAGTAAGATTAATTACAAAAATCATTGGTCTCCTGACAAATTCAAAAAACAATAAACTTGAGGGAAATGTGAGGTTAAACAACACATGTGCACAGAATGTTATGCAAACAGGCTTTGAAGTTTATGGAGCAACGTTTAAGCAAGGTAAGTAAGCTCTTATTACGAAATTCTCAATATTAGTTTTATTTCATCTGATATCCAACAACCTAAACACAACAATTTCATTTGCATTTGTTATAATATCATAAAATCAACTTGTGCATGTAAGGTGATACTCAGCTATGAATTCAATCTCATTAATTCTTTCAAATGAATAGTAGTCTACCCAGGATTCACAGGTGTATATTCCAAAATTCGCCTGACTTTAAATACCTTGTCTCTTTAATGTGATATGTCTTCAAACCATTTATGATGTTTCACGAAGTCATTTTTTGTTACAGGATCCACAGGAACTTCATCAAGTGACTCAGAGCGGATCCTGGTGGCGGGATGGTGGATATTTACAACTGTTATCTCTGCTGTCTACTGTGGGACTATCATGGCAACCTTAGCTGTACAAACAGAAACACCGCCATTTTCTAATATGGCTGAATTAGTGTCCAGAATGGATTATACGATCGGATATGATTCATCTAGCATCACTGAAAGCATCATTCAGGTACAAAGAGTTGTATTATTGCAATGTCCTGGACAACACGCTGTCCATAGTAACCATCAGTCTTCCTTGCTTTACAAGTTCTGTTAACTGCAGACATTCGTCTTGACTCAATTTGGTTTTCTTTTCTTTGCATTATTGATCTTAGTTTCTGCCATTTTGATCGTTTTGTTGTCGTCTGCGACACGATGACAGAAGGAATCACCGCTTGACCTCAGTTTTTATTTTCTTGAATTTAAAGAGTTCCACCGGAAGTTTTCCGTTGCTGGTATTTTCCCATTAGCAACGATGCGCATGTACATCAGCTATGAACTTAAGTTTCTGATCGACTTAACCTCCGACTAAGCTAAGCTTTTGACAGAGTCACTTTATGAATACCAACTTAAGTTTCTGACTTAGGTAAGTGATTTTTTAAAAACTTAAGAAAAATCTGAGACATTTTTAGTTCATTGACTGCGGTTTAATTCATTATTATTTTCAGAATTCCAATCTATCATATATGGTGGCATTCAAAGAACGAATTCATAGCCAATCCATCAACGATCTTGGTCTACTCAGCAGCAACATCACCACGCACTTGCAAAGGGTACAGGAGGGAAATACGCTTTTATCACAAGCATGTTAATTGTACCCTTGGTTCATGCTAAGTGCCAGTTAGAAGCCATTGACTCCGGACTGAGCAGTGCTTATACGGCCTTTTATCTACCAAAGTCATCACCATTAAAACATGAGCTACAGAAATCGTAAGTACATTTAGCATATTGACGATGTTCAAGTAAATTCAACAATTTGACAACGAGTTGCGGATATATCTGTTTAACATCAACATGTGTGTTCTTTCTGTTGTCTACAGTACACAACTGATGATGTGTGATTGGTTGCCATTTCACATTGATATATTATATGGTCCACTACTCCAATAATATACTCAAAGGCAAAAGTTTGTGATCAACACATTTGTTTAAAAAAAATAAGAACATTTTTATAACCCTTTTCGATATTCTTTATAATACACTTAATTCATAACCCAAACAGGGCCCTTTTAGTAGTTTTTGTTTTGCATGCGTTTTTCGTGCTTTGAAGTCCGTGGAAATAAGGTATAAACGTGCCCTTTAAAAAGGGTGGTTCTAATCATTGTCACCCAAATCATTGGTCAGACGTCGACGGGCGCTTCCACGGATATGGAATGTTTGGCTCTATGAGGTACAGGTGTCAAAAATGCATCAATGCTCATGGAGGAAATACACGTTATTGACTGCATCAGTTTCGTTTTGAACGTTCTCTCACTGTTACCTCACTAGCATGTGTCCGCCAGAAAAGTTTAAAATGTACCATTTGCAATCCTATTGTGGAATGAATTTCTTGCAATATTGAAAAAGTCGCATCATAAAAATATCAGTTGTTAATTCACATATCTAGCTTTAAGTCAATCACAATAACATTTCCCTTTTTTCGTTTATATGTTGTCTTCTGAATTGTTAGCGTATTATGAAGTTTAAACGTTTAATCAGGATGATTATGTGATTGAACATTATCGTTGCTGCCATGAGACCAACACATGCTGCCTAGAATTCCTTTGTGTTTTGGGAAACACACAAAACTTTATGGTCAGATTGTGCTGAACTTGCGACATGGCTATTATGTATGATGTGAGTCTCATTGATATTACCTTGCAATAGAACTGATTATGATTCACAAACCTTGATGATTCGGTGTTCAGCAAAACTGTAACATATTTTAACAGTTTCTAAATGTTTGTAAACCACAGCATGTCCCGTCTCAGCGACAATGGCATCCTGCAACGAACCTTTCAAGAATGGCTTCGATCTGTCCCAGAAGAGACATGCCGTGTAGAGGATTTCCCCAAGTCTGTGTCGCTGATCAAGACTCAGAGTATCTTCTTTGCTGTCGGAATTGGAGTGGGAAGCAGTACATTGATACTGATGGCAGAGATTGTTTGGCATAGGACAAAACATCAAATCTGTCAGAGATGAAGGAGTTTGGTAACATCAATCTTCATTTCATCAAAATCCAACACTCCTTGTATAGAACTGGGACATATTTATGATTTACGATGATATGTGATTTTTCATCCAATGTCACTGTTTTTGTCCCTTGGAACTCCGGATTTAATGACATAGCTAGTAACCTTTGCTTTACTTAATAAATTGGATCGTCTGATTTTGCGACTGTTTCTGCATCCGCTAGGTATAATAGCAATAACATTGAAGTTGGTTTAATATATTTCCAATCGGCTGTATAATTCGATCATGGTCATCTTCATTCCACGCATTGTAGCGTTCCTTACCGATGCTAACATGGCTTCAATTTCACAATCGTTTTAGAATCACTATGCGCAGATATATCATGCATGCCTTATGTAAACATTTATGTAGTAAATCTTGTACTGAACCCATTATCTGTAATAAGTCATCGTGTATTTTTAGAAATACAGTTCGCTCTACCCCCATGTAGAGTGTAATAAAGTACTCTTTTGCCCTGAACTATTATAACTAAAGTACGTGGAAGCTTACATCCGAGTGCTTTAACGTTCTCAACATACAAGAATGCCTTAACATGTCTAAAATCCACTAGCTTCCTAACATTTGCACATCTGGTTTTCGATTCATACCTCGTTGAACCGAACCATGCACACAGTGTCCTTCATCTCAATATATTCTTCATCTTTATGTAACATGTTAATGTCATGAACCTGTAATTCACATGAAGATCTGGGTTTAGAATAATTCTAAAGCAATCCATGCTTGGGGTGAGATCTTACTATCGCCTTCAGGGACTGGGCTGTTATTCTCTCATTCAATCCATCATGTTACAAATGCGTTTGTTTGATGGTCAAGATGTCAATCACAGAATTGCCTGGTCCACATTCACTTACAGACAGACGTCATGTAGCTATAGTCTGAAGTGCAGCATCAGATTATAAAGACAACCACCTGTATCGCTCTGTATCAATATTACACCTACACTCATGTGCCAAAATTGTCTGAATTTTTACCGATGAGTTGAAGGAGATGAATTTGAAGACCTGTTTTATTTCGCGTCGCGTCTCTTGGTAGCGTCAGTCTTTTCCTACTTTAATAGTTGATATCATTTCTCGTCATCCACGTTCGTGTACGCAATTCCGGAAGTTGATTTGTCGTCTGCTTCGGTGTGAGACATAAACAATACCAACCATGTCCGGGCACGGACAGGAGATGAGTAATGACACAACACAGGTCATTATCAATATGATAAATGATTGATATAGATCAGCCGGTGTTTCAAGAGTATTGGGCATCCATCCTTCTACTATTTTCAAATTTTTAAGAGATATCGAGAACGGGAAAATATCGAAAACAGACGTCATTCTGGTAGACCTGCAAAAATCACAGCACGAGGCAGTAATCAACTTTCGAGGATCGTTAAAGTAAATCGCCGGAAATCTTTGGAGGAGTGGGTGAGTGAGTTTAGTTTTACGCCGCACTCAGCAATATCCCAGCCATATGGCGGCGGTCTGTAAATAATCAAGTCTGGACCAGACAATCCAGTGATCAACAGCATGAGCATCTTTTGAGGATATTACTCACATTTTTAATCGGTCTGTGCCACAACCTGTCTCCAGAAGAACTGTTCAAAGAAATGTACATTCACTGTGTTTTTTTCGACGAGCCGTTTGCAAATACGTTAGGTCAACAGGAAAAAACGTGTGGCGTGGTGTAGAGGAAACATTCTTTGGACTCTTGATAGGGACTGGAAAAAGGTCATGTTGACCGATGACATGACTATTGTTGTTAAACGTGATGGAAGAGTTAAAGTGAGGGGAAAGCGATGAGAACGATGGAGGGGCGAGTGTCTCGGGTATTTCACTCAGGGAATAGGGCGGTCTATGATTTGATGAGGTGGTGTGTGTTTGTTAAAGGTAGCAACCGGGGACATTGGTATCTATACACACCCTTCAACCGGGGACACACACGGAACCGGGGACGTCCCCGGTTGAGATACTGAGTAAAAATGGTTTCCGCGACCCTTTCAGGGCTAGAAAATGTATTTTTAGTTGAAACTGTATCTTGTCCCGGTTGCATGTAAAATTTCACAATCGCCTACACACACGCTTCGTGTATAGCATTGGTCGAACTTTCGCGCCTATACACACGTGTCCCCGCTTAAACGGAATGGCACTGATTACCGCCATGGACTCGCCGACATGAAGGAAGATCAGTTTCTGCTCTGTCAAGGTAAATTATTTGTAGATGTAGTTTTTGTAGTGTAAGTGTGACGGGAATTCATTAAATAAGTCGAGTATTATGTTTTTCGCTTTTTTTCTGCCTGTACTAATGACAATATTCAACAGATATATGTATTGAATTAGGCTATTACATCGTATTATCACATTGTATTTACATCTTCTTGACAATCAACAACACATTATTAATACTGATTGTAGGCTACAATATCAAGTAATACGTTCAGGTTCAGTTTAGTCCCATGTTTTTAGTGCAGTATGGAAGAATTGCGAAGGCAGTGTTGTAATTTGATACGCTATGACGCGCCCACTTTGATAACTTGCTGGCGGAACATTACCCGCTGATAAAGAAATGTGTCAAGTAGTTTAAAGAAGATATACCATTATCATTGAACATGTTCAGTCGTAATTTTAAATGTTAGTTGCTAGGCTACATATCAACGTCAAACAAGTAAGTTTAACAGCAAGAGAAAATACATGCAGGTGCTTGATAATCTCAGCATATGATTGTGCTCCTCATTTTGGAAGGTACTGTAAAATATATGTATTCATAGGTTATATCCCAAATATCTACACGTATTTATCCCGGACCTGATTGTATCTCCATGCATTTAAACTGCTCAGTGAAAGTCAGCTTTGATCTACACATAGTGTCTATATACAAACATATTTATGACAAAGAAATCTGATAACCTCCGCTAACACACTTTTTATAATTATGGATAAATATTTATTTCAGTGCAACAAACAGTTATCATGCTAAGCTGCATTGACAAAGAAATTAGGAATTCTCTTCAATTGGGAAAACAGGTTTGATTTTGATCTTAGTTTATTCAGCAACATTTTAATAATAATGAGCTAATAACTAAATGATAATAACTAAACATAGTTCGATAAAATACAACAACTTAATAGTGACGCCAGGTTTCCTTTATTCAAGACGCAGTGGCCTCAGGCATCATACTATTACGTTTTGCATTAAAGAATAGTTTTGCCTTGAGCTATCATAGTTTAGTTTTGAAATATCTTGTTATTCACGCAAGGTTATATTTCACATATTTTTCTTAAACCATGTTTTAGAATGGTGATTGATCTACGTCATCATTGCGTAAATGTTTAAACGGATTAGCGCAAGGAGAAGTCTTTCATTACAGAACTTGCCACAGTGTTTGAAAGCTATATCAAAGTTGGGAACCCTGACTGTGTATGGAGCAGCACTAAGAAAGTATCCTGAAATTATCTCAACTGTGAAGGAGGTACGTATAATTATTAGCACAAAGCAACGTGTTTTAGACTGTTATGTATTTCTCATTGTTATGTGTTTATGAAAAAGATAATTGTTCACTAAACAAACTGTTCGATATTTGTTGTTCAATTTCAAAAGCTTTCGAGCTAATTAACCGTTTTATTTCAAGCTACAATAATAAAGTAATAAAGATGGCATATTGACTTGCAGTGTCGGCACTTTGCCTACTGTGGGCGCATCAGGCAGAAGGCAGAACTTATATTGTGTACATTCAGAAAGACATTAGAAAGAGGGAAGATGAAGGCATTTCGGGTAAGTGTGAGTTTTCAGAAATTCCCAATTTTAAAAAATTATTTCTTTCACAAAAACATTTGACAAAATATTATTTAATATTCTTTGTGGTAAAATGCTCAGAACCTCACAGAAGCGACCGTGTTGAACTTTAAACCACAGCAACTGTTCAAATGTTAAGGTATGTGCCTACCATTCTCATTGGTCAAATGGTAGACTAAAATCTAGACTAGATAGGGATCTTTCGTAATCCCACTGTCTTTCTCTTGCTGTATCTGTCTTTTTCTATGTCAATCAATCATGGTCAGCCCACTCTCTATTGGATGACACACCTAGAATGACCGAAATATTGTTCAAGGGACGTAATGTCTATATCACCTCTAAAAGCATAAGACATGTATATTTCATGAAATAGTGCTTGTCAAGGTGTGATATTTGGCTTATGTCAATAAAAATATGTCTTCAGAAACACTTAACAAACTAAGATACCGTCAACGTCCAAGAAGGTATGGTGAAAGTGCATCTGTGAATGATAAAAATGTGATTTAGAAAACTAATGGAAACAAGCATGCTACTATGTATATGCATGCAATCTAGGTATACCAAACGTATGTCCTTAGTATTTTCTTCTATGCGCAGAAATAAAGGAAGATATGACGAAAATAGACAATACACGGGACCATTCTCTTACGTCGGGTTTGTTCACATATAATTGTGGATATTTATACATTTTTTATGAAATATTATTCCATGTATTGGGTTTTTTGTTAACTTTCTATATGTGGAGGGGGTAGATAGATAATGAAAATGCATTAATGAAAAGGGGTGGTTGGTGTTTCCGCTCCGCTCTTGAAGTCAAGCTCAGACCCCAAGTCTAAGTTCAAGTCACTTGCCCTCTCATTTCAACCTATCTCACCTTCCCCACCTAAAATCTTAATTAATTTGAAATACGAAATAGGTAGATATACACATGATGTTAGTCCCTGGTAGATAGCTGTAACATTATCCCCTCCGACGTAGGTATTCTCTAACTATTTATCGACACGATTGCTTCTGTCTTGAAGTACAACTGGAAGCAAATTCATTCCTTGTATTTCAAATAACTTCTATGTGTTCAGATGTTAACCGTAAGGAAACATAAGTCCGTTACAAGTGAACAAATTGTTCGTATCTTGGATTTCTAGTTCTAAAGAAGTACAATCATATTACAAGTGACCAGCCTGTAGACTATTTCATTAACCCAATTTACATTAATTCTTATTGATACAATCACAATTCCATGCATAATATTATTTTAAAAAATAATCATAGTATAATAATGTACTTTTGCACATACTTATTTATCGGCTGATCCTCTGGTGATAAATGTCAAGACTCACGATGAAAACAAGGAATTCCACAGCTATTTTAAGCGTGGCAAAGTTGTTGGACAGAATCTGAAATTTGAGGTTGATTTTGTTGATGTACTGCTGGACGGTAGAGCGATGGGAGTAAGCCAGGTGAAGTCATACATACATACATGTACATGTTGACACTACATGCATTTGTGCATTGAAACCTCAAAAGGGATTCAATCAGGCACATGCATTATTACAGGCACAGTATAATGAAAAACGACCCACTTGGAATATTGGCATAGCACAATCATTTGTTTCACATCTTTGCTTGAAGTCCTATTCTAATAATTAAATGGTCACCAGTAATGGGTTTTTTTTGTTTCATAATACATGTTTCTGTTTAAACTGAATTAATATGTTCATTACTTTTATCATAAGTTCTTCAAAACCTAATATCAATTTGCAACATAGTTTCGTGCCAGAAGCGAAGCCTTTGAATGTGGAGGTAAATCTTGGATGGCACGGAAACCATTCTATGGTGTTATTTTGATTAATATAGTACCCATTCTGTGACTGGCTGCTCGGGTTTGTCATATAAATACTACCTGCATTTACTGCACGCACCGAAATACTAATATGTACCCTGATAGTGCATGCTTTATGCAATTAATATCGCATGGTAGCAAGCTATACTGGCTACTGTGTACCAATGATAGCATCCCAAAATGCTTGTAATGTATTTTACATTTAATTTACCAGCATGGATTTAATACTGATTATGGTATTTCACAGGGACAAGGCGATCCGAAAGAAATAAGCAAAAAGGACAAGTTCTGCAGTATGCTTGGAATAAGAAGGATTTTCGAGTACAGATTAATACGGATGGTTCAGGTATGTAAAATGTAATGCCTTGAAATAAAGACAAAGAACATTTACGCAATGAACAAAGTATAAAATAATATATCCTGAAAATAATTGTGAAACTGGGTAGTTCCTACGATGTAGCTTTGATAAACTACTCATTACAGGAAGAGGTGTTTACAGCAGAAGAGATTTTGAAACTGGTCAGTTCCTGCTTAAATATGAAGGTACCGTCACTACAAAAAGCCCCGAAGACAATGACACATACGTGTTTGAGGTACAACATAAAGGGTCCACATTTTGGTGAGTTGGGATCATCTGCCTCATTGGAAACTTGCATTTATTTAAAGAACAGTGCGTTAATCGGCTTCACGGTATTTTAGGGATCATATGACGTTAATACATATTGAGTTTGTAATATCTGATTGATTAATAATAACTGATAAACATTGAAAAATAAAACTGAAAGTTACTAAGTCACTTGACAGATATATTTTGCACTCCCAGGATTGATGCAACAAAAGAAGATGGAACCTTAGGAAGGCTGATTAATGATGAACCTAAAAGGCCAAACTGCATGCCAAAGGTTTTAGAAGAGGAAGGAAGGCTTGGCATTGGTTTTTTTGCTCTTAGACCAATCACTAAAGGACAGGAGCTGCGGTATTGTTATGGCAAGGATTCCAAGCATACCCTTGGCGTAAGGTATCTATCATTATCATACTTTTTTCATTCAATAAATGTAAATAAGATAACTCTAACAAATCGCTCAGACAGCAAAGGTAAAAAGATTTTTGTAGGGTTGGCTCTCAGTCGTTCATGATATATAGCATTTCAATCTTTTGTAGAAAAATGCCGCTGAAAGGACTAGTACCACCACTTCGCCTGGGGATAATGAAGACCAAGGTTCCATAAATTCCAAGAAAAGATCAACTAATGCGAATGATTCTAGCAAACAGACACCAGTTCATTTGGCGCCATTTGCAGTTGACGAAACTTCTCGGGGGGAGACTCAAGGCACTACGGAAACTGCTGAGGAAATATCTACAACTGCATACGATTCTAGCAAACAGACACCAGTTCCGTTGGCGCCATTTGCAGTTGACGAAACTTCTCGGGGGGAGACTCAAGGCACTACGGAAACTGCTGAGGAAATATCTACAACTGCATACGATTCTAGCAAACAGACACCAGTTCCGTTGGCGCCATTTGCAGTTGACGAAACATCTCGGGGGGAGACTCAAGGGGCTACGGAAACTGCTGAGGAAATATCTACAACTGCAAATGATTCTAGCAAACAGACACCAGTTCCGTTGACGCCATTTGCAGTTGACGAAACATCTCGGGGGGAGACTCAAGGCACTACGGAAACTGCTGAGGAAATATCTACAACTGCAAATGATTCTAGCAAACAGTCACCAGTTCCGTTGGCGCCATTTGCAGTTGACGAAACTTCTCGGGGGGAGACTCAAGGCACTACGGAAACTGCTGAGGAAATATCTACAACTGCAAATGATTCTATCAAACAGTCACCAGTTCCGTTAGCGCCATTTGCAGTTGACGAAACTTCTCGAGGGGAGACTCAAGACACTTGGGAAAGTTCAACAAATTCGGAACAAGCATGGAGTGATTCGGGGAGCAGTTACAAGATAGAGGATTCTGAAAGCGATTCAGGGGATTCGTACATCTATCCTATGTCTCAAAAAGCAAAAGCCTTGCCGTGTGAGACAGCGGCAATTCCTCCAAATATATTAGTTACAACTACGAACAATGCAAATGGCCGGTCATACGACAAACCATTTCACTGTCCGTACTGTCTTTCAAAACAGTCAAAGTTACCAAGACACCTGGAAGGCAAGCACAAAGAAGAAGCCGAGGTAGCAAAGTATCTTGCTACTAGCAACAAAGTCGAACGAACCAGAATCATGACCAAGCTGAGGAATCTAGGAAGTCACCTTCATAACACAGAGGTGATTAAAAGGGGTTCAGGAGAAATAATAGTCGCCTACAGACCAAGTGGAAATACATCCTGGAGTGATTATGTTCCCTGTGAACACTGCCTGGGTTACTATGTAAAGAAAGAACTTTGGCAACACGTTAAACAATGTGGTCTTGCTCCATCACAAAAAAAACATAAACGGGTACTTCAAAGAGCTCGTTTATTGTTACCAGCCCCAGAGAGCTCATCAAGAGGATTCAACGCAATATTCACCACTATGAGGGCAGACAGCATTGGTCTCTGTTGTAAAGGTGACCTTTTGATTCGGAAATTTGGAGAAAGACTCTTTCTTAAACATGGACACGACAATGACCAGTTTGCTTTTATCCGAAATACACTGAGGGAACTGGGGAGACTTCTGTTGAATCTAAGAGCTACTGTCGGGCCATCAGGTGAAGACTTGCAAAGTTTCATTAATCCAGGTTCGTTCCAACAGGTTGTGACTTCAGCAAGACAAATAGCTGGTTTTAATGACAGAACTCATACTTATGACACTCCGTCATTAGCCAAAAAACTAGGAGGGTCACTGAAGACTTGCGCGGGCATTGTAAGAAGAGACGCCATGATTTCACAAGATGAATACCTAAAGCAGCAAGCCCATGATTTCCTTGATCTAATCGAAATGGAATGGCCTTATGAAGTCAGCGCCCATGCTAACAGGACACTCAATGAAAGAAGCAGGAACAAGGTTAAGTTTGTACCTTTAGTCAAAGATACGATGTTGTTATCAGCATACCTCCGGTCTGTTGGCAACAAGGCGGCAGCTACCTTACACCAATCTGACGATGTCAATGCATGGCAGATCCTCAACGAAGCTTCACTGGCACGAGTCATTCTATTTAATCGGAGAAGACAAGGTGAGGCATCGAAGTTACAAATTGAGGATTTTCAGAAGTTAAGTCTTACACGCCAAGGAGATGCAATGGAAAGTCTCTCCCCACTTGAGAAGGACCTTTGTCATAAACTACAGAGGGTGGAGATCATCGGTAAGCGAGGAAGGACCGTTCCAATGATCTTCACATCAGAATTAACAAGTTGGGTCAATCTCTTGTTAGCCAAGAGAGACATAGCTGGCGTCCACCATGAAAACACACATGTGTTTGCAAGAAACCACTATGGTTCCCTCGGCCATATTCGGACGTACTGCGAGAAGTCAGTCAACAATGTGGCGCAGAGGAGCCAGAACTTCTTCGGTCAACAAAACTCAGGAAACAAATTGGGACTTTGTCACAGATTCTAAATCTCAGAGACCACGAACTGAACATCCTGGCTAACTTCATGGGACATGGATAATGGAACAAGTGTATGTATAAAGAAAACATAATTTATTGCCATCACTAAATACTATCCTATTGTCTATCATTCAAGACGGAAATGAATCCAGTGACGAGGATTGCCCTGGCGTCGAAGTGGCACCAAGCAAAAAACGTAGGACGAAAGGTGAATGAGATGAACATTTATTACAAAACAAAATATTTCACGTGTTTGTTAATGATAAGTGAACAATAATTTCTGATTACTGGCCATTTCACTCACTATAAGTGACAATGCAGCTCATTTACTTAAAAATCAAACTGGTATGTTTCTGCATTTATTTATTACCTTGGGTATGCTCCGAGTTGGTATTACGCGACACGTGTCATTGGCACGGGTATGGAATACATGTTTGTAGGTTTGTCGGCAATGAATAATTTGTATCCTTTTCTATTTAACAGGTTCTTCAAAATTGGTCAAACGACCCTGGTCGAAATCGAGAAAGCTGCCGTTATCAAACATTTCGAGGAGAAATATTATGTTAAAGAAACTTCCGGAAAACGGGAGATTGATAGGTGCCTATCACAGGAACCGTGTCTGAGAGAACGTTCGTGGCGAAACGTCAAGGACTTTGTTAGGAACCGTACTTTGGCAAAGAAAGTTCCTTAACAAACAAATATACACTTGACAGTGTATATGTTTGCGTTAATATTGATCAAATACAAACAATGTATATTGAACATGTGTTCTATAGCTTGTCATATCAGGTGATGTTTGTAATATAAGCTATAAAAACAGCTCCCGAATGCAGATATATACCAATAGACATTTAGATAGATAATGATGTGTCACCATGTTATAAGTTTTTTGGATACAGTTGTCTGTGTCTTCTTGTCATGAAATCGAATGTTTTAATATGTTGGTTTGGTGGCATTTGTCCAAGATGACAATTGTCCAGTTAGCACTTGACTGGGTGGGAAATGTCACGGTTACAATTGTCCTGCTACCTTTGTATGCACACCTCTTTGGCCGTAAGTTGTTGAAATGGCATTGTGAAATTGATAAATAAGTTATCTAAAATATTACAGTGATGCACGACTTTAATTGACGCATGCACACCGACGGTCTGCTTTCGCCACACGAACAGCTGAGACTTTTTGATAGTTAGATTGAACTTAGACATAGGACCTTAGAACTATAACTTCGTCTTGGAGTTTCTGAATTTGGAAGCCTGAAGTCTACAATACATTGTTCAACTTGACTCTGCCTTTGATTTGTCATTTTATACTGTCTGGTGATCGGAATTATCATCACCTATGAGATGCAATGTGAGCAAAGATCCTTGGCGAGATTATTAGAAAAATTATAAGAAAGTCCTCGGTAATAAAAAGCACCAGTTAAAAAAGTCTAATGCAGAAAAAACTTATGTATTTTGATAAGAGTGACATCAAAGATTTTGATAAAAACATGAAGAACTCTCAAATAGAACTGTCTTGATCAAGATGCAGACTTTAAGTCATATCAACAAGCTGTCGTCATGACACGACATATCATATATCTTTTGTATGTATGTCAATAGAAAAATAATAACTGAAAAGAGGACTTATTACCGGAAGTTTTTTAACAAGGCACATTTAGGACTTTTTACCGATACTTTTTTTGACCGAGGACAGTTCTTTTACTGAACACTCTTTGGCGACAACAATAACATCAAACAGCAACATATATTCCCGTCAACAAGGTCACCTTGGACACTCATGCCTAATAGCCGTTAATTAATATAATTGTCATTAATCATTTTAAGCCATTAGGACTTTTCTAGTCTTGCCATCCATTTATCTGTTTATGATAAATGAGAGAAAATTTCAAGTCCAGATTAGTTTCAAGAAAGTCTGTATAAGCTAAGCTGCCTCCAGTTGAGGCGCCTAAGAATTAAAATGTAAATGTCTTAACTTAAACTTTATTATATAACATCAAAATATAATTATAATATCAAAATATTTCGGGGACTAGATGACTGCCTGCAATGGTCCGTATTGTTTCAGTTATATATTCTGTGTGCTGCATTAGGCCGCTCTTCATTTTTCTCATACAACATACCTTAAAATACAGTAGATTTGACAATTTTTGTCTCGAAAATAGTCCCCACACACGATCTCCCTTCCAAAGTAGCTTTCCGATGCTTTCTTCCCGAGGGTGTACTCTCCCCAAGCATAAACGAGGAGGGATCTTAAATCAGATATTGACATTGGTTCACAAATCAACTCTATTTTTACGAACTCCGGCTGCTCAGAACAAATTCCTATACACACTCCCTAGTTGTATTGAGTAAATCAAATAAGCACTGTTCAGGTTTGGTTGTTAAACATTATAAAGTGTCCCCGATTGCCAGAACAATTTTTATACACACGTCCCCGTTTGCTTAGCAAATTCCTCTAAACTCTGTCCCCGTTTCTTATACACACTGTCCCCATTTGCTTAGTGAAGACATATACACTGTCCCCGGTTACATGGTGAAAATTACACACACTGTCCCCGGTTACACGGTGAAAATTACACACATTGTCCCCGGTTGCATGGTGAAAATTACACACACTGTCCCCGGTTACACAGTGAAAATTACACACACTGTCCCCGGTTGCATGGTGAAATTACACACACTGTCCCCGGTTGCATGGTGAAAATTATACACACTGTCCCCGGTTGCACGGTGAAAATTATACACACTGTCCCCGGTTGCACGGTGAAAATTACACACACACTCTTCGTGTGTGACCCCGGTTCCAATGTAAAAAATCATTCTTGCTTTAAAATTTCCTAGAGTTTCTGTCAACATCCCGAAGTACGTTACATAGCCGGGTAGGCAACTCTTGTAAATCTTATAGCTCTAGACCAACAAGGGAAAAAGTCCCCAGTTGCATGTGTTTTTAGTGTCCCCGGTTACTACCTTTAACATGCGTGTGTGTGTGTGTTGTGTGTGTGTGTGTGTGTGTGTGTGTGTGTGTGTGTGTGTGGAAATATGTGTGCAAAGTATGTACTTTATGGGTCGCTACCTAAGCGTTTACAAGTACTGGTCTCCATGGTACATATAACAAAATACTAAAGCAACAGGACATCAATAAGGTAAGCAACGCATTCTTTATTATCCATAACCAGACGCGACCGAAATGTCTGCAATCATGAAAATTGAGACAATTTGGGCACATAATGTGTACATATATTCATCGCAGCATATTCCGATACACTATTCATGTTTAATGTGTATAAGTGACGAATCGGATGAACGTGCCCACCACTGCAGGTGTGACACGTGGTCGACCGGATCTAGGGACTGCACGTGTTGTACCCTCCTGCGTTCCATAAGTCCCGTAGTATTGTAATGGTGCTTGGTGATACATGGAGAAACTAGCTATGACAGGAGACGAGTCCCATGTCTGCAGTCGCCCGATGGTGTGTTTGGCTCTAACTGTAGGACTATAGGGGTAATTGTGGCCGTCACTGTTTTGTTGACTTTTCTATATATTTAAACGTCTTAAGGACTACACTGGATGTCAGTTTGATTCGCAGGGCATCATCAAACAATGTTTTCAGGGTTCGTTGTTTGGAAAACGTACAAGATAATCAACACCATACGTAGATTCATTTGACTATTTTATTTCTACTGATTTTGATCATTTAGTGATTGATACATCTGATTGTATATATCTGAAACATGAAACATCCGGGAAAATACAGCAAATGTTAAAACATTTAAATCTAAACAGTAAAAACGTGTCGAGTTGTATTGCTTCGCTTGGTATAAGAAAATTACCTAGATGTCCGGTTCGTAAGGAAAGGTTAAATATGTTCGGATAAAGTTAATGCCAAGCACACATTTTTTACGGTACTAATGTGTAGTAGTGTCAGTTTTTACATGACCAGGTGTATTTCTTTTATATACGTTCCAATAAGTGAATTCAGAGTGCATATTGATATGTGGTTGTAGAGGCTGTTTGTGATGATTGTAAACTACCGAGTGCATCTACAGAGTGTAAAGTAGAGTTTCCGCTCCTTTTCATTGTTGACAAAAATGGAGGAATTTCGGGATGGAATTGTGTGTTGCGTTGTGAAAAACTTTCAAACAGAAGCAACAAGTTAACCTAAAGCACTAAGATGATAATAAGTCACTAAGGTAGCCTTAGTGTAATGTTAAAGAATGGGAGTTAAGGTTAACCTTAGTAAAGGTTGCTTCATTGAAAGGAGCCCCTGGTCTTAGCGTGGTCCCGTCACATCAGCTTCACTTGGGCGTACCAGCAGTATGCCATCTCGCACTGGTAACAGTACCTAGTAAAGAACATTGGTATTGTTTGCGCATAGTTATATACCAGTTATATATGTCATGCCTCCGAACAGGCATTGCTTTCACCTTTTACGTACGCTTCTTCAACGCAATGGATTTAAGCGGCTGTTCTTCTTGCGTGAATTACCCCTTAGCTTGTTCAATTTCCGTTTCCTATATGTCGGGCATTAGTACCATCTTCACAAATCTCCCCCGGCTCAAACTAATACTTGAAAGGAGTTTTACCGTTTTTGTAACACTACATGAAGACGGAAAGCTGAGAAATGAAATCACTAAACTGAGAAACGTCGTTAATATTGAGTCAGGATATTCTACATTTCGTGGACAGGGTTAATTCAGTTCATATTAAACACATTTTATAACAGCTTCTTTCCAATCATTAAGCTAACTTCATACACCCGAATAAAATTAAGCAAGCTTCGAAATCAAAATCCTTCTCTTATTCTGTCAGTTATCCGTTTCGCGCATATATCCCTATTAATAAACACAAAAGACATTAGTCCATAGTTCTGATTGGAATGTTAGGAATTGAAGCCCCCAATATATACCCCAGCATTTCACCCATAAAGTAAATATAACGTCATTTGCCAAAGTACCCCAGCATTGCAATTAATGTCAGATTTATAATAATGTATACAAACGAAATTTGACTTAACATTCGAAACATGTACATACTTACTGGAAACAGAATCATATGATTATACAGAAACAGAAAGCATAAGATCCAAACAGAACGTTTACTGCCTTGAAATTAACATCCCATAGCATATTAAACATATGAGTTTATGAGTTTAAATAAATAAAACGTCCTTTGCTTTAAGTCATTCTTACCCTTCTGACCCTCGAGTCATTCCCCACGAGCCCTGTTCGAGGCCATCAACAGGGACGTCAGTATTAAGATATGCAAGGCCACTAAGAAGAGCGTTGTCGAAGGCGATCGTCCCGTTAGCCGCCAGAAGGCCGTGATCCATGATGGTCTGACAAAAACAGCACATACATGTCAACGGTTTGTCAAGGGGATATATCTTGGTATTACATTCATACTGACTCCTTGTTCTTATTTACAGACACCTAACAATCGTATTAACCTAATAACGCGAAACAAATCGGGGATGTGCAGAGATGGTGTTCTCGCAGTATTCCGGAAAGTTCCAGACCTTTGGCATTCGTAAAATCGGCGTTAGGCCCATTGGCTACAGACGATTACCTGCTTGAACTAACAGCAAGATTGAAAGATCTATCATCACAGATGGCTTGGAGATTTCATTGTGGGCAGTAGCAGCAACTCCTGAAAGCGCAACTGATATGCCATCCGGTAGAATGGTGGTACGTGAGCTGGCCCGCCAGCGAGCTATGGGACAGACCCCATCCATTTTGATGATAACTAATGGTTGGTTAACGTGATGGGTTTGAATCCTGTCGTGTGGTCTCCGCGTAGGTTTTGTCGTTAGTTCGCCAGCTCAGATAAACTCGCCAGTCAGGTTAATATTTGGGAAGCACATCTGGGTATTCCCTGGGCCAACTAAATGTAGTTACCTCAGTGTAGATTGAACATACAAGGTGAACATGGACCAAAGTCCAAATGTCCTATAACGCCTAATGAACGGTGGGGTAGCCTCGTGGTTCGCTCTCACGTCGCACGCTCTCCCCACGGGATAGAATTGTGAAGCTCAATTTCTGCAGTCCCCGTCGATGATATTTGCTGGAATATTGCTAAAAGCTGCATTAAACCATACTCACTCACTCACTCACTAATGACGCTGCAAAACAATATTTGAGAGCTCTACAAGAGGAGTGGCCACCGTCAAAGCCGAGTTTTGTGCCCAGACGATGTCAAGAAGTTGTCTCGTTCTACGAAGGTTAAAGGCGATAGCATTCATTTATTCACGTTACGGGTCAAACTTGAACCTCTTGCCACGTTACTGTCCACCTGTTCATACTATAGGTACAGTAGTTATGTACAGTAAATAAACCAGGTAGATATTCTGGGTTAGAGGTACCCATCAACTATGCTTGGTGCCAGAGGCGACCAGATGTATCGAAGTGGTCAGCTGATTGCCTTTCTTGGTTCCTGAGCGTGGATTCTTGGCAGGGTCCCGCCAATCAAACACCAATGGATAAAAGTATCAAACACCATGACAAAACAACACAAGTGTCATCGTTACTCACATTGTAATACGTTACGTAGTTGTCTTTATCTGCGTCCACGAAGATGAAGTCAAATGTTTGTCCTTCCTTCGCCATATTCAGCATCGTATCGTTGGCGTTACCTGGAACATTTGACCCGTGAAGATCCGGGTTAGAAGTGATCCTCAGTAACCGATGCTTTCCGTAAGAGAGGACAAACGGGATCAGTGGTCAGGCTCGCTGACTTGGTTAACACATGTCATCGTATCCCAGTGACGTAGGTCGATGCTGATGCTGTTGATCTCTGGATTGTCTGGTCCAGACTCGATTATTTACAGACCGCCACCATAAAGCTGACATATTGCTGAGTGCGGCGTAAAACTAAATGCAATCACTTACCTGGAACATTATTCACAATATTGATGAAATACTTTCAAAGTGTCGTTATATTTTGTGTGTCACAACCCCATGATATTTACAGTTTTGTGCCCTAAACCAATCAACTACCACGGTCAAAAGTGAGACACCATGCGAGTTTAAAATTCAGTACTTCATCTTTCGTTTCACACATGTAAAATATGTCACATGTTTAGATGAACAACATCAGTTCTCTGACATTTATTGACATGTATCTATCTTACAGACTGAACCAATGAATAACACTTACTTACACGGCGATGAAGCTGAATCTTTGCTTGTTCTAAACAAGCTCGTCATAAAATGTCGTATAGCAGTATGTTGCTTAGAATTAACACGTGCACGAAACTATATTTCTTGTCTCTTTATTTCCTTTATTAAGACCGTTTGCCTTTGAGTATAAGTTATACTGCTTTAGATACATAAAAGACATCCAATTAGGAAGTTGCATCAGATGCCCCAATAGGCATGCAATTAGAAACCGCGTTATGAAGTTGATTTCAATATGATGTTAACTCCTCCTGTTAAAAGTGCCTCGTTTGCTGAATCACTGTACCTGTGTATGCTGAGAGCCGTTATGATAAAGATCCCCGTTATACACGGTTTATAGTCGGCCCTATTATGCATATGAACCGTTAACTGACCGAACGGAATAATGGTAAGAGAATTAATAATTGTTCATGGGTACAGTAAACGTTTGATGTTTTAACTAATGTGTGTTTCAATGCAGGTTCTGGAGCGTCTTGTCAATGACTTCATCCACTATGTATTAGACAAATAAAAGAAGTTTCGCGCATATACGTATTCCATCCTGAACTGAGAATGTGTGTATATTGCTGAATACTCAGACATCGGTTTACCTGTAATTAGCCCCCACTGATTATATAAAGAGATTACTCATTACACATTGATTAATGTAAAGGAAAGTATCTTTACATACAAGAAAAACAACAACATTATCTATATATAGATTATGAATTAATATCAAATAGTGTTGACACCGGGTGTTCACTTAACGGAAAGCGTATGCTGCGCCACATTTGCAAATTTGTTGCAAATACACTCAGTCAGGCGAAACGATGCCCTGTGACATAAACATATTTGATGAGCAGCCAGCCTCGTTGGACCCTTAAAATGTTGATGTGAATATAGACACCGAAGAAATCCTACTCGTCCTGACATAATGAATTATATTCCGAAACAAACTCACCTATTCTAATGTCAATCTTATTTCCGTGAGGAGATTTGTCGAACTCCTTCCGACTGATTACTCTCAAGGTAGTGTGCTCAACGTCGCAGGTGACCACCACCCCGTCTGGGGGCAACGCTTCCGCCATTGCCAGGGCGCTGTATCCGGTAAACATACCAATGTCAAGGACACGCTTCGCCTGTTGCATGTTCACAAGAAACTTGAGGAATTCACCTTAAACAGAGCAGTTATTCGTCAGTCAAGTCCTCACATAATACTATGCCTGACTATTAAGTTCAGAAGAAGAAGGGCACCCACGACAACACAACAGTCCACAACATGATCAAAGCCTAAAGAGTAAAGTATTAACATATTCTATTTATTCCGAGGATGAATAAAGTGCTTGATCCATCTGCTGTAGCTGTCACAAAATTTTCTTACGAAAGAATAAGGATATCTACATATCCGAATATAATAATGCCATCCATAAAAATATTATTAGTTACATGATGACCAATGTGAAAAGGCCATAGAAGTTTCCGTCAGATTATACCAAGGAATGAATAGAGGCAAACTAAAAATCAAGCCGACTAATAGATGGGAAGTCAACTGTAAAATCAGAAATTCCCATCACAGGAATCTAGGCTAGTCGTACCTCGTCACCATACACGAGCTGCATATCAGAGCTGTGTCTTCCATAAGGTAATGGCACATTTAGTACATATCTGATGGACGGTTTCTGTAACCAGCAGACGAACATAACACTGTCATGACAAGGAGTGGGTGATTACACAATGCCATTTAAAACGTGGTCAAATGTTACATATTTGGGTGAGTGAGTGAGTGAGTGATTTAACGTCACCTCGGCAATATTTCAGCCATATAGTGACGAGACAGGTTTTCCATACACAATGAATATATGTTGTTAAATAAACAGTCATCGAAGGACTGTAAAATAACTAGAGTATCACAGATGGTGTTTAAATGTTATATTTGGGATTAAATTTTATTAGTAAAGTACAGATTCTAGTACTTTTGTGTAGTGTAATCCCAAATATAACATATGTTACATTTAACCACTTTCTAAATGGCATTGTGTAATCATAGCCTTCGGTCGTTGAAGCCGTGCCAATTTACACTTATCGGAGGGGTACATAAAGTCCGCAGTCTAGCCTACCAGTTGTCCGACTTTTATTTTGTGAAAGGGGCGGTGGCTGAATGGGTTAGGCGCTGACTTTGTGTGCTGACGATATGGTGCCTGACTCTGAGGGTGCGGGCTCGAATCCCGGTTTGGACTCAACCCAACAAAAGTACTAGAATCTGTACTTTACTAAGAAAGTGTAATCCCAAATATAACATATGTTATATAGGAGGAGTGAGTTTTGTTTTCCAGCCATACAGCGACAGTCTGTAACTAATCGAGTCTGGGCCAGACAATCTAGTGATAAACTAATTAAACGTTTTGAACTATTTAAAGACTACCAGTGTCATCTTAATCGTCGCAATGCACTCTGTAAAATTTTATATCTAATGCGAGCTACTATTGATTTTAATAAGAGATTTGTCGGGTTATTCTATACTTCTCTTCAAAAGTTTAGACTCACTTAAAACACTCACTATATGTTATGTAATACTATATGGTTACATCGAAGATTGACCATATAGTATTACATGGGGGAACCAACTGCACACATTATGCAGATGAATTGCACGAGGATCATGCATCAAATTGCTGAAAAGCATGTGCAAATATCGAGCATGTGAACAGCTGCGTTGTGTTTTGTTAAGAATTCGCCAAGTTTCACTGATTTTCATCATTTACTGAACTGATGACAATAATCTTTTCAACGTTACGAATTTGTTTTACAATACATCAGTTCGTGTGTAAACAGTACTCTTAAACGGTATGGAATATTTTGCAAAATTTAGTTTAGAACAGTTGCCTGAAGTAAGTGGCTATATTTACACTGGTGAGTGTAAACTTTTGATGAAAAGTATATGTTTATCTGAGTGGAATGTCGTTACATATTACACACCATGACATAACCTAAACACTGTTTCATATAACGTTGAACCAACTCGCTCAGTCAGCCACACACTTACCTTCAGATTTGCCTGTGAGCATGCCATTCCCCTTTGGCTTCTCCAGGTCATGTCTCAGTTTGGCTGTGGTCCAGTCAGATGCCTCTGTATACAAACGGATCTCCTCAAGGGTAGCACTCTCAGGAGAACAATGGGTGTCCAGATATTCCTCTCGAGCTTTCATGATGGCTACTATCGTATTGATTCGTTCTATGATGGCTTCACGCGAGTTTTCATCTTCCGGTAGGTCCAGGATATCACGCAACTTCCGGTAAACAGGGTCTCGGAACATAGGACCATATTTGTCAGAGAGATCGGCACAACCACAGAAATAAGGACACATTATATACTGAAATACAAATCTGGAAAAACAAAGAATTTTCATTATGTTCATACATTGATGGAAAATAGTTCATACTGTTTCAACATTTACTGGTTGCTGGTCATATTTAGGACATTATTTGAAAACGGGGCCAATCATAATCATCTCTACAGTATATGTTCACCATTCTCACATGTGTTACTGAATATCAAGGGGTGATGGGGTAGCCTAGTGGTTAAAGCGTTTGCTCGTCACGCTGAAGACTCTGGTTCGATTCCCCACATGGGTACAATGATGAAACCCATTTCTGGTGTCCCCCGCCGTGATATTGTTGGAATATTGCTAAAAGCGGCGTTAAACCATGCTCACTCAGTCACTCACTCACTCACTCACATGTAATACAAACCAAATAAGCGAGTGATCAATGAACCGGAGAAAAGTCCAGTCAGAGAATTGGGAAATACGTGTGTTGTGTGGAAGTATAGAGAATCCTGTGCTTATAAGTGAAAAACGTCTGGGAAATAGGTTTGTTTCACAACAAGGTCTTTTCAGATAATGAGTATCAAATGACTATATCTATTATCCCAAGTGAAACGAGAGTCGACGCAAAACTGATAGATTATTCTTTTCTGCCGGAGTGAGCACAACTAAACAAGTTTCATTTCATTAAATCAGTTCTTTTATTTGTTAATCTATTCCTGGAATCTGCTCGTCTTTGTTCACGGTCGTGATGCAGTTAGGGGGGTTCAGGTCATCTGTTCATTCTCTCATTCATATGTTTAGTGATAAACGTCATCTGGAATTGGCTCTCATATATACATTGTCATTGTACGAACATTGTTCATGGTGTAAATCTACAGAATGTGTGGATGCTATTTGCAGCTTAATGCCGAAAGTATAGATGGATATAGCCATTTAATAGGGTCTTAACCACGGCTGCCGATGCCGCTGTAAACACGTTGGTAGAGTGAGTGAGTATGGTGTTACACCACTTTTAGGCATATTCCAGGAATATCATACCCCTGAAATTGGTTTCACACATTGTCCCCATGTGTGGAATCAAACACGGGTCTTCGCCGTGACGAGCAAACGCTTTAACTACTGAGTTACCAGGCCGCCCCACAAATAGGAAAACATGGCTGAAGAAATAGCATTAACGTTTGTGTTTATAGAACTGTCAAACAATAACCAAATACACTACACATATTGTACATGTACATATTGTACCCTGGTCTTCGGCGTGACTACTAGGCTACCGGGTTACCCGGTTACCCGGCCGCCCCACAAACAGAGAAATAACAGAAGAAATAAATGCGTATAAAAGTCAGTCAAACATTGACCAAATGTACTTTGATGAATGAATGTGAGGAATTGTAAATATGAAGAAACTAAAATAAGTATTCGTATTTTGTTTATGTGTTAAGGGTAACTTACCAACGCCGAGGCACCAAACAAATCCTACACAAAGACTGTGTCACTAGGAGCATCAAGTCAAATGCAAGGACCATAGTCCATACCTCCCTTTAATACTTACAATTGTATATGACGTGATATTGATTATGAATGCTTCTCACACGGTCCGCCATACGCTATTTACAACAATGGAATTCATTATGTCCCGAGGGCTCATCCATATTCATGTAATTATATATATCTATCAGTTTCCATGGATATTTTCAGGTTTTAATGACACGTATTTTCATTGTGTTGCTATTTCAACTGAGACTGATATATGTGAATACAAACTACCATAGAACCAGCTTGTCCCTTTGTGACAGCGACAGTGAATAGAATTATTTTTGTCTGCCATACGCAAACATAAGCTCTTCCTTGTGTGGATCCAGGCTAGCATTATGATTCTACATTTTGCAAAATGTTACTAACGCCCAATACGTAAGAGGCGACCTACGGAATCGGGTGGTCAGGCTCGCTGACTTGGTTGACACATTTCATCGGTTCCCAATTGTGTAGATCGATGCTCATAGTGTTGATCACTGGAGTGTCTGGTCCAGACTCGATTATTTACAGACCGCCGCCATATAGCTGGAATATTGCTGAATGTGACGTAAAACTAACTTCATTCACTCACTCATTGGATCACCCCACCGGACCTGGCAAGCCATGATGCTTCCATGTGAAGTTCTGCACATATCGTCGTCTTAAGGCTGTAATATTTTTTTCAACCGTTTCATGATTTGTGAATTGTGTCACTAGTGTTGACCACCTCGCCCTTCTGCAAACACCTGGTGTCACTACAAGTATTTCATAGTGAGTCTTGAACACATATACTGGACAAAAATAGTGAGGGAAACATGTAAATTTTGAAATTATGAATAATGATCTATTTATTCATTGACACACTGATAAAATATCAATGATAAAAATACCAATATCCCTAACTTATTTTGTCCAGTATATATACTCTTAATGAAGTCAGTATCTCAGAATCGACTCAACTTTTAGCATAGATTTCGTGGGCTATGGAAACGGTTTTGTCGCTTTTATTTCAGAAACAAGATAGGATATGTATTTTCTATTTTGCAGATCATGTCGGCCGGTATCACATAGTCGAGTTGGTTCGCCTTGGCTTGTACGCTGTTAATCCTGTTAAATCAACTACATCTCCAACTACTTGATGTTTCGGAATGGGATTCTCATGAGAAAACTTTATGCAGAAATGTTTTGACTGTTTTTCTGGTATAAATATGTGAACAAAATTGTTTTGAGAAGACGTCCATTTAATATCACGATTGCATACTTTTCATTTGGGTTCAGGAATAGTACCTCAACGAACATAGTTATATGAAGCAACCTTCTGACAGAGAGTATATATGTTGACACGGAGCCTGAAACGTATATTATTCCAAAATGAATTTAACATAATTGAAGCAGCACCTATTTATATTTCAAAAAACGAATGTGACGTGAATAAGTTTATTAACCTGTCATTTCCATGCGCCATATTGATATACGACAGTAACATGAGTGTACACGCGAACTCAGTAACGACGGTCACAGCTGCAACGGCGACTGCGATGGCGACTGCACCTGGAGAACTCTGTCTGTTCCACCCTGTTCAGTTTACATCCTTAGCCGGAGCTCAGCCTCTATTGGCTTTTGTCCTTAATACCCACTTTACTTTTATCGCAGATCACACCTCTCCTCTACTAGCCCATGGCTAACAATATAACCCCGTCCATATGACTTTTCTCATGCTGGTATAAGTACAGACATCACTAAAATGTCTAACCACAACCAAACTCTCGTATGTCCAACATAACATGTACGTGCAAAGCTACTCTTTCAAGAATATGTGTGCACACACTATAAGTCATAACATGCAATATATATCGTGCAATGTGGACGCTACAACTGGTTTGCTTGCGAGTGTAAACTGGTGCAACTAATATTACCCAGTGCTAGAAGATGAATGGTTGTCATTTATAAAAGGTAATTACAACATGATCAGCATAGAGTACCGCGGCACGATCAGTTTCCAGTGAGTGAGTGAGTTTAGTTTTACGCGGCACTCAGCAATATTCAAGCTATATCACGGGGGGGGGGGGTCACCAGAAATTGTCTTCACATATTGTACCCATGTGGGGAATTGAACCCGGGTAAATACTACTTTGCCTGTTGTCGCTACTGTTTAAGCTTTGGAAAGGCCATCGTTGCATTACAGGGAAATTTTAACCAATAATTATCCACCTATTCTGGTTAAATGTCTTGAAAATAAAGGAGACTCAGTTTTATGAATATTGGCCCTCAAACCAACAGAGTCCAGTGTATGTAAGTGAGGACTGTTTGCACATGTAAATGTTGTTACACCCCTTTCTGCAGCCACAAGAGACCGCCTCCTGACAAGACGTCGATGCGTCATGGAGTGTCGTCCTTTTGGGAACATATTTACCACTTTCGTATTGTATCCAGAGTTAAGTCTGTGGAAGAAATGACTTGATCCATATACCATTGCATGTCCTGTCTGGTAACAGTTGGCTCTTCTGAAATTGGTGCAACACACGCTTCTATATGTGCCATCAGGTCATGGTTTGTACCGGTCCCAAAGCATCCATTTTCTGATAGGGACGGGTCTACTTTTCATGCTGGTCAGAATCATCTAAGTTTCCCCACGCCTAATGTACACTCTGCAAAGAGTTCTGCGTCACTCTTCATTGTATCTAGCTGTTCCTTGTCCCTTTTCACGGCTTTTTTAATCAATTAAAGTTAAACAAAAATACGTAAAAATACTGTTACTCGGCTTTGTTTTTTCCTGTGGGTCCCATTTTCACATGATGCGACGGCCCCGAACAAAGTGGAGTATAAATTTCAAAAATTGCTTATGTGCGCTATCATTTCATGAATTGATTTAGAAATCGGCAGTACGAAAAGTAACTTTTTTGACGTTCAGAAAATACATGATGGCAAACTCCTGACTTACATGAAGCAGGGCTATCCAGTTCTATTGGTGCTAACATGTACATTAACCACCTGGTCATCAGTTCACTTAGAGGAATGTTGTGGCCAACGGGGAAGTAAAGTGTTGTCAAAGTCCTGGCAGACTGATGAACACCAATGACCATGATGATCCTGTGCAAATCCGTATGGTAAGACCTCAGTATGATAAACCTTGCCAAAGTAATGGGGAGTGTGAGTCTCAGAAGGAGGCTGCGATTAGTAAATTGGCGTGGGGTTCATTGGTCTCATGAAAGTCGCTTTCTTCTACACGTTGTCACGCATAGAGACGTCGTATCACCAGGAAATGATCTATACAGGTGAACCCATCAGTGAAGAATTGAGGTATACACTGTATCGGGAATGGCAGAGGAATCAAATGATAATAATAGTGAGAGAGTTTAGATTGACGTCGCTTTTAGCAATATCACGGCAGGGGACACAGAAATGGGTAAATCGAACCAAGGTCTTTGGCGTGAATAGCGCACGCTTTAACCACTTTGCTACCCCACCGCCCCTGCTAATGTGATGCTTGATTGACAGTATGAGGAGGAGACTTGCAGATGTTAAAAGTTCAACGGATGCTACACCTGATACTGTCATGGTTCATACAATCAAAACAAACAGTGTTTAAAAACTATGCGACAATCAGAGCAATATGTGTTGCAGTTACCATTGTATTCCGTGTAATTCTGGTTTTCAAGACATATGCACAAACATGTGTTTTCGTACTCATCTTAAAAGAGTGGGTAATTGCATAATAAATGCTCATGGATAATTTCATTATGGCCTTGAGCATATGAAGTTCAAATTCAATAGCGTAACTTATCATTTGTAGTATAACTGCCACGGGGATTGTAACATAGAAGATGATTGTGTCACCATGAGTTTTCAATTTCTTATAAAATATTTTATGAACATAAACCTATACTAGTATATTATCATCAACTTTCTAGAAACCAAAACCTCACCTTCATTACGTCGAAATGGCATGTAAAGGAAACTATAGAATTATTTTTATCTTACATTTGTGAAATGGAATTAGGCAAAATTGTCACTGAATTGCAATAATTTAATTGGTTTCTAAAAATATTAAACAGTAAAAGTGCGGTTTAGAGATGTTACTGGAATAATATAATAATAAAATAATGACTGCTTCCTTGCGAAAGACAAATCTGGATTATCTGCCACACTTGGCCTTGAGTCGTATGGGGGTGTTTAATCCTAATGTAAATTCACTATTTCTTCTCTTTCCCTGTACATGTAAATCATTAGTTGTGAAATTATAGGTTCGTAATGATTGTCTATGCTGACTATGTAAGAGGAAACACGGACACAGACAAAAACAAAACATCATGTGCCTTCATATCGGAAATTATTTTTAAAAATGTTCGTGAAATTGTGACCAACGTTTGTGCTTTTATCATTATATGCACACTTTTCTTAGCCGCTTCACTATCAGTCGCATCTTACGACAAGCATGTGGCTGCTGAATACGGTTGCTGACCAGGATATTCACGGGTTGGTTCGGACATGTTAAAAGCGACTTTATCGAGACTCCTGTTTCAGCAACATTTCTTTTGCGGCTCGTCTAGCCAACGCATAGCATTAATACATTTACTTACATAGTAAATATACTCCCCATGCAATACTAAGCGTATGTATTTCCTGCCATACTGTGGAGGGGATTAGCATTCACAACATGAATACGGGAATACTGATGAAGCATGTCCACGTCGTAAACCCCACGTGACGTTCCTGAAGGTGCGGATCCCGATGACCCTTCACAGCCGGAACCATGCCTGATAATCAATTATCTCACCGGTATTGATAGACAATGTCATCAGACATGTATATATGTACTAGGTGAGGTGAAACGGGGTTTCAACGTCGTACTTAAGAATAAATCGCTCATATTACGACGTGCATGCGTGTGTATGCGTAGCTGCTTATACTAGCCAAGACTTAAGCAGGTTTTATAGTGCTAGACCACTGAGATACCATGCCGCAATTAAGCATGAATACCCCACTCAGACACATTATACTGACTCCGAGCCGACCAGTCCTTGCTGTACCCATTAATGCCGAGCGCCATGCAAGAACCAACAAGTACCACATTGTAACGTCATTTGGTATGACGCGGCCGGGGATTTATTTATGTGCTAAGGACAACTAATCCCGTTCCTGTTATTTACACGATTTATCGGGACTGGTGTGAAAACGAATACACAATACAGAAACAATTACGATGTTTATTAAGACAACATTTTCAACATACAACAAGGTTAAATCCGTACAAAAGAAATTCTGTATGGAATAAAACTTTCTTCCTTTGATATATACGTAAATTACTAAAGAGCTGACCCTTTTCCCCCAAATGGTACAGACAGCGACGTCCCCTAGAGTAGGGTCTCCTCGGCACGGCGGACCAGCAGCACACCGTCACGGATGGGCACTAGGACCTGCAATTGATGACGTAGCAATTACGTCAAGGGGGAAAGAGTACAACATGACGTCAGTGGGAAAACATTGATAGCAACCTCGTCTACACATTTCAGTTTCAGTTTCACACACCAACTTACATATTCGGGAATCACACACTCAGATTTACACACACTGCCCACCAGATTGACCCTGTATACATTACTCACCAGAAATGGTCATCACACATTATACCCTCAAAAGGAATCATCGAACTTGGATTGTCGGTGTGATGAACGAACACCTTAACCATTCAGCCATCCCTTCATGACCTCCGGTTTACACGACAGTGGGAATAAGGGGCTGTGCTGGACCTCAGCCATGGTAGATTCACGAAAGTACAGTACAGTTTAAAACTCGGGGTGTCAAAATGGGGTGTCCCCCTCTATACTCAAGCGGGATGACAACGCTACCAGCCGCTGGCTATTGTGGTTACGACTTAATACGTTCGTGGCTTAAGTGATAAAAAAGGATGTTATCACGATGTTATTACGTTTACCGCCGTCTTGAGAGTGAATTCACTGGGGTGCCTCTGGATGCAATTATGTTTGTCTATTCTTTTATTCTGTTGCCTACCGCTTCATATTCCGCTTTATGTTCCAGCAACATGACGGCTTTCTATAACTAATCGAGTCTGGACCAGACATTCCAGTGATTGTCACGAGCATCGAGATCCCGTTACATTCGCATCGTATGACAAACATGGGTTGTGAAGTCCATTTCTTATCAGAATCTTTATGGGTGTGTCCACCCTAATCTGGTCAGTTCGGTAAATCTTATTGAAAAGGGTCTTCTCTGAAGAACTGGTGAATGTTGATAGAGATAAAGTTGGGTGAGCTAGCACGTACCCTTCTGACCCGTGGGTCCTTCTCAACTAGTCTGTTCAGGGCGTCAGTTGGGCCACCTTCAGTCATGTAGGATCTCCCTCCACGGAAAGCGTTGTCAAAGGCAACCGTGCCATTCGCAGCCAGCAAACCTTGATCCATGATGACCTAAGCGAAACCCATACCTATGAATACATTGGCGGTTATTACATATGCATGGACTATATGAGTATGTTTAAATAAATATTGCCAGATTACAGTTAAGTCACCAAGGAAATGTTCTCATCGTCGTAAGTCATTTAACGCCTCAGCTTATGACTCACGTTGTAGTAGTCAACGTAGGAATCTTTGTCCGCGTCCACAAATATGAAATCAAACTTTTGTCCCTCATCTGCCAGACTAAGCATCGTGTTCTTGGCATGACCTGCAATTGTAGCAACGTCATCGACGTTGATGACTCGTTCATACAACATCAGACAATATGATCCTGTTAACTACCAATGCTAAGATTGTCGTATTGGTGTTTGATCCTTCAGTGAAACCGCTTTTCATTCAGGGCACATTCCTTAACAGACAACTAAGCTAAAATATACTCCCCTCCGAACAACAGACAACCAGTACAAACCCCGCCTAAACCTGAGACATATCACAGTATACACACATTCTAATGATGATCGTCTTCCTATTTCAGACCTAGGCAACTCCTATCGGCATTTTGATGAATGTACAATACTAGCGAAAATAACGGACAACCACGAACTGACCCCGCAAAGAATTGAAAACCACAGACCTATTCTGATGTCGATCTTTTGCCCATGAGGAGACTCGTCCAACTTTTTTACGGTTGATTTGCTCCAGGTACTGCTCAGTGTCGCACGTGATCACCACGCCCTCTGGTGGAATAGCTTCCGCCATGGCCAGGGCGCTGTACCCGGTAAACATGCCAACATCCAGGATACGCTTAGCCTGTTGCATGCTTACCAGAAATTTGAGGAATTCGCCTAGCAAGAGGAAAAGTAAGAATAAGTGAAACATCTGCGCACGCACGCACACAAGGGGTGTGGGTTGGGGGTATTTGTTACCTCATAATGACTAAAGTTTACGTCTCCCTCTAATGTCGCTAAGTGTAATGTCCTACGCATGATGACGACACAGATACTTATTGCGCGGCGTCGCCTATGACTACGTGAAGAGCCGAAGGACAATTGTTTATGCCATCATACTGGCACAATTGGCTTTGTTTGCTATGTTATATTTAGGAGGTCTTATAACAAAATGATTCTCATTAACCAATTCAGACAATGACCTACTTTTTAGCCGATCCCAATTTTCTCGTGTGAAAGTGAAAAGAGACACTACAAACAACTATGGTTAGACTGAATTCCAATTCCTTGTTACATAAGAAAATGGCATTTACAAATGAAATTTTATTTTAAACTTTAAACAAATTTAGATTTAGATTTTATGGCGAGGTTTAGGCAACTAAGACGCCGCAGACTGCCCCCGTTTAAAGAGGTCGTCCAATGATTCACAATTCATCTGGCTCACTGGTTACACCTGTTATGTGTTTTTTGCGCTTATTCAATGTACTTGTGAAACGTGCACTGTGATTGATATGATAAAGTCCGTACCAGACCGCCAAACTTTTCTAGCGGCCGAGCCTCGTTTTGAGATTTCTAGATTTCCGTTTGTCATAGCATGCTGTAAGATAGAGCACGATGCACGACGTGTTTGCAAGGATTAGGAGAGACAAGGAGCGCAGTGTTGCAATATACAAGTGCTTAGATGTATCAAATAATACACATTAATATTTATATATCCACTCGAATGAATTCTGGACTGTTTATTGTACCAAGTTGCGCAATAGGACGGAGCCCAGTCAGCAGGAAGCGAGACTGTTGTGTAATCAATGTTTTGACTTGTATTAGCCTGACTTGTTGGAATGTGTACAAACATTCACTTGCCCATACCATAGCCTTCTTTGAAACCACTTGGGCCAGTTGGTTGAAACTTTTGAACCACTTCTAAATATTTGTCAAGGCCTATTTACTGGAATAGGAAGAGCGCAAATTAGGCGGGCGATGCATGTATCAAGAGCAGCCACAATGTTTTTGGAAACCGGATGTTGATTTTGTATTGGATTCTCTGATTGAACTCTGATCAATACGCGCGATAGGCTTGAAACTAGACTATGATATAGGCTAGGGTGGAGAGTAGTGTTTGATATTGCTAGAGTCAGTGAGTATAGCTTTACGCTGCTGTCAGCAATGTTCCAGCAATATGACACCATAAATGGGCATTACACATTGTACCCATGTGGGGAACCGAACCCGAGTTTTCGGCGTGGCGAGCGAATGCTTGAACACTAGGCTACCCCACCGGCCCTGAGTGAGTGAGTTTAGCTTTACGTCGCACCCAGCAATATTCCAGCTAGATGGCCGCGGTCTGTAAATAATCGAGTCTGGACAAGACCAACCAGTGATCAACAGCATGAGCATCGTACTGCGCAATTAGGAACCGATGACATGTGTCAACCAAGTCAGCGAGCCTGACCACCCGATCCCGTTAGTCGCCTATTACGACAAGGATAGTAGCCTTTTGTGACAAGCATGGGTTGCTGAAGACCCATTCTACCCCGGATCTTCACGGGTCCCACCGGCCCTGATATTGGCTAGAGGGCAACTTTCCTTTGGAAGGATGCAGATTATATGCAATGTTTCTGCCAATCAGGTTTACCTTCCACCTTCCCCGTCATCATCCCGGGCCCCATCCTCCCACAGAGTCCCTGTTTCTCAGGCTCGGTCCAGTCCTTCTGCTGGGTGAAAATCCTGATCTCCCTCAATGTATCGCTTTCAATGGAACAGTGCTTGTCAATGTACAGCTCACGTCGTTCGGCTATTCCGATTGCCTCCCCCCAGTTCCTTTGTGATAGCTTCGTCGATGTTCTTCTCCTCTGCAAGGTCATGTACTTCACGCAGCTTCCGGTATACAGGGTCTCTCCTACCTAGAGGTGCGTCCTTCCGAGGGGAACCCTTGTCAGACATCATCAGTCTACACAGAAAAAATGAATCAAAACACATTGACGTGGTGTTAATAACAAGTGGTCAATAGAGCAGAATATTCAGCTCTGGAAAGAAATGCTATGTTAAATTTAAAAGGGCTTTAGTCATGTCGATCAACTGCTGGAAACAACCATGAATTTGGTAATGGACAATTACTTGAAGCTGTCCAAGTGCCCCAGTGCATAGATCCCGCCTGTGCGTGCGGAAACAGAACTTCAGTGAGTGAGTTTAGTTATGCTGCAATCATCAGTATTCAAGCCATATGGCTGGGTCTGTAAATAATCGAGGCTGGACCAGACAATCCAGTGATCAGCAACATGAGCATCGATCTACGCAAATGGAATACGATGACATGTGTCAAACAAGTCAGCGAGCCTGACCACTCGATCCCGTTAGTCGCCTCTTATGACAAGCATGGGTTTCTGAAGACCAATTCTAACCTGGATCTTCACGGGTTAACAGAACCTCAGTAAATACACATACCTACGCATACCATGAGCACAGGATATTTTTGGGTTTTAGATTGTTTTTATTTGTTGCTCTCCGAACTCAACAACATTCCTGAGATATGATGTCAGTCTGTATAAGGAAACGAGGCTTGACCAGACAATCTAGTGATTGACATCATGAGCATCGTTCTAAGCATTTGTGATGCGCTACGATACTTCACCCAAGTAACACAGTCGCACGAAATTCATGATCACATCAAAACCTGATATTGATCTGTTGGACAAAATTTAATAGTGGCAGATGCATTTCCAGCGGTACCTAGTACGTGGAATATTCAATGCCAGGCCGACATTAGAGGTGAGGTGAAATTGGGTTTTACGTCGTGCTTGAGAATATTTCGCTCATATGACGACGTGCATGCGTGTGTATGTGTATGTGCGGCTGCTTGTACTAGCCCAGACTTAAGCTGGTTTTATAGTGCTAGCCCACTGAGATACCATGCCGCAGTGAAGCATGAATACCCCACTCAGACACATTATACTGACTCCGAGCCGACCAGTCCTTGTTGTACCCACTAATGCCGAGCGCCAGGCAGGGACCAACATGTACCATATTTTAACGTCTTTTGGTATGACGTGGTCGGGGATCGAACCCGCGACCTTCCGCTCTCCGGGCGGACGCTCTAACCACTACACCACGGAGGCGGTCGGCCGACATTAGATTGAGCACAGACATGGATGAATGTGTTTGTTGTTTAAAGGCACTATTTCATACTACACTAGTCTCAAAAAAAATAATGCATTTCCCTCAATAATACTATCAGTTCTCAGGGAACCTACCATATAACTTATTTTTAAAAAAAACATTATTTCAAGCGAACCCCATAGTTATGTCCCTTGGAACGCTCATACGAATATCCTACGCACAAATTGTGATTGAAACCAGTTTGGATAACACCGACGTGCGCGTGCGAGAGTTTTAATACAAGGAGTGAGTGAGTGAGTTTAGTTTTACGCCGCACTCAGCAATATTCGAGCTATATGGCGGCGGTATAATATAAGGGAAAATAAGTATTTTATTGAATCAATACGAAGCTAAAGTGAGTGCATTTGCCCCAATATATATATATATATATATATATATTATATAGGCTAACATATTGTCGAAAATATGTGACACTGTGCCTTTAATGCCACATTCAGCAATGTTGCAAGTTTATGACGAGAACCAGTACAGATAATTATAAACTATATTAACACCGCATCACTGGGGTGTGTAATGACTCATGAGTATGTAGGGTTTTATGCCGCGTTTAGGTTATTGCAGGGATGCACCAAACATAAACGTCAAACAGTGTACCCTTGTGGGAAATCGAACCAGGCCCTCGGTGTGACGAGCGAACACGTTAACCATTCGGCTACCGTAGTGGGAGGGTCTATTTAGATATCGGTGAATTAAGTTTAACTATTCTTTCAAGATTACAGAACTGTATATCGAAATTCATGTACGCATGCCTGTGCTTGTACACTTCCGGGTTAATTCCTATAATTGCATTTCGCAAGGACGTGGGCAGAACATGTTTTAACAAGGAAGCCCCACTATGAAGCACAAAACCGAATCCAATCGAACAGACCACTCTTCATCCCTATATTGACGTGCCGGTGTCATCTCATGTCCCTTGATAAACCCGGACGGAGATCGAACCTGTGACCACTGCATTCTGACAAGATGCTTTATCCACACAACCAAGGAGGCGGTCGCGTATATGTTTGTGTAGCGGATGCATGGATAGCGAAAAAGGGGCGTTAGATAGTGCGGCAGCCATTGTGTACAGATACGCTGAGTGTGGACTTCAGTCACGTACACGAGTGCAGAAACAAACAGGTCGCAGTGACATATCACGTGACGATCTAGTGAATACCATGCAAGAGAGACGATATATGTCAGTTTTTTTAAAAGTGAGGCTCGCTATCCATATATACAGTGATACAATCACATGCTATTACAGTGGAAATGATATTTGTTGTATCTCACAATACATATCTAATGCACTGATTTCGCCTTCGGCCTTCTCACTGTCCTACATCACGTAGTCAGCTTGAGCGCATAGAAACGCGACTTCCATCGACAAGCATACATCGTGTCACGCTATTTGCATTTGTGACATAGGTCCACTAGGACCGCCATAATTACAGTAGGTTTAAGCCAGATTAGGACCGACAGATACAGATCATCGGCTAATACAAGGCAGAACATACTCACGGTTTGAAGGCTGTTGCGATATTCCTTGAGAAGATAAAGATGAGGGGTGATACAAGGTCAGCTATCTAGCTTAGGCGAGCAGTTTTGTATCGGCGAGCAAACACCAGTCCCTGCTCTCAACAACCCAATTATGTGATCTTGTTATCCGTTATACATGTCTCGTAAAGTACAGCACTCAAGGTGTGGAAAGATCATACGACTGTCCTTCTAACCAGCTGTCTATCAAGGGCTTCTGGATGAGATTATCAGGGTTTTTTTCACTGAAGCTAAATATACAGTTTACTTTAACACAGACACCACTTGTGTTCAGTGTAAACTCCTGAATGTGGAGAACGAGTTCATTGAGTTGGGTGGAATGAGCAGACGACACCCAACAGACACATACTGATTCATAGTTCATTGTGATTCACACACCTACATACCGTGATCGTTTCGGATGGGTGCCACAAACTCATTTCAGCAGAGATTTCATACCGATGTTCAGTATCCAATCAAATAAATTAAACACTATTTCTTCTTCCTCATCCAAAGGTAACCCGTTAAGGCAGACCGTAGACAACTGCTGGCGTGAACGTTAGATGTGTTTGTGGGAAGATAATGCCGCTTCTATTTATCAACAGCCACAACTACATTATAATTCATACAAATTAAAATTCTAAAATATTCTAAAATATTGAACGACATTTAATATATGGCCTGCTTGGTTGGTTGCTGCGATACTAGACATCGGCAGATGTTACCTGAAGTTAGTTATGTGACACCTATCATACATTCAATGTAGGTTTCTGTCAAGCCGTTAATAATAAAGGCCACTCATGCATGTTTATATCCATTATTTAACATTGTGGGTGCTGATGACAACCTTGGACATGTAAATACTTATATGGGCACAGAAGGGGACGGGGAAGGGTTTGCAGATAAAGTAACTTATATCGTTTTTACAATTCAAAATGGTTCAGATAAAGACAGCTGCTATTAAATATTTCCGTTTGTGGAACAAGTTGAGTTGATAAATAACGTGTTTTAAACGCCTGTGCGTGCTCGTATTAATCGGTACTAACGCCGATTTAATAGTACTAGCCCACTACAATACGAGTTTATCCTCTCACTGTGCAGGCAGCCTGTACAGGATTAGGTTTAGTAATGATGTTATGAGGAAAGGGATCGTCTCATGACTTTGTTGAACTAAACTCAAGAGGGAGAGATTCCAAACTGATAGATCGTCAGACTGATATCAACTCACCAATTATCCATGTTCAGTTAATGTCACTGAATAAACTTCATCTTTTTAACAGCATAATAATACACAGGAAAATGTATAGTCACTATCATTCCTTGCCAATATGAAACACATAGTCAAGTCTGACACCAGGCCCATGCCTGCCCTATATCATGACGATTGAAGAATAAAAGTTAGATTGAACTTTGTGTCACAGGTTTATACTGATACGCCCCCTGGTAATCCCTTTGTTCTGCTATTTGACATGCCTGATTGCTTCAGTAACTATGAATAAAATGTGCCTGCACTATGCGGAGACCCTCCCGGTACGATGCGGCAGTTTAAAATGGTTATATTTAACTCAGACACGGTCTTTACTGATCAGTCATTGTTGCATCCCTTCCAAAGTTCTGGGCAGAGTAACAACAATTATCAGCTTTTAATTTCCTTCTATATGACACGGCAAGGACCCCAACAACCGACCGGGTCGGTCGTTTAACGAACAGAATATAAATCTGCATTGTTAAACTGTTTTGCGACAATATCAATCCGCGTGTAGTGTACACATTTCTATTGAACAGGGCTGCAGGGTCACGTGGAGCAAGTGGAGTTTTACGTATACTGGTCAATGTGGCCTTAATATGCAGCCAAATGGCCCACAGCAAGCCAGAAAGTGCGCGGATTATAAAGATCCGTTTATTTTGCAGCAATGAGTGAGTGAGTATGGTTTTACTCATCATTAGCAATATTCCAGTAATAAAACGGTTGGGGACACTAGAAATTGGATTCACACATTGTGCCCATGTGGGGAATCGACTCCGGGTCGTCGGCGTGAGGAGCGAACGCTTTGTCCTCAAGGCCACCCCACCGCCCCTGGTTTGCAGTAGCTAACTCAGTATTAAAAGGCTGAGTTTAAGGCCTCTTTGAACTGTATCCCAGTTCCATCACGATGTGTCAGGTTAATGTGGGAGACGAACATGTGGTTATACTGTGGTCTAAGACGTTTACCACCCTGCTGAAACAAGCGACCACGTATGTTGCTTACAAACCGAGAAAAATATTCGATCTCGGGTGTCTGGTGAAGCCAAGGGGAATAACTCTGCACATATAACTGCGGCCGTGTTCACGTGTACTTATTAATGACGACACAGTTTCGAACACACCCATTGGAGAGACACGCGACAAACAGTCGCTGTCAACACAGATTCCGGAGATTCAGGTGCTACCAATACAATGGTTCTGTCGTCCATGAAGTGTAAGAATAATCTCAATCTTTTACAAACCAAAACAATTTTGGGAAAATCTTAAATCTAAATGCCTTTATATTGGAATGAGGGAGAATGATTTAACTGTCCCCTATTGCAGTAATCCAGGAATATCACGGGTACACCAGAAACGGGCTTCCCACGTTATACCCATATTGGGAATGGAACAAGGACTTTCAGCGTGACGAACCCTTAGGACATCGCGACGTTCACTGTGACGCAATTGCGGCGATGTAGCAGTTGGACATATGCATTCTCTGTATGATCCCAACAGATTTTACTACATATTCCTTGTCAATTCCAGCTGTTCTTCAGCACATACTTTCAAAACATCAGGATCCTCAGCTCTGCTTACCCGTGAAGATCCGGTTAGAATTGATCTTCAGTAACCCATGCATGTCGTAAGAGACGACCTACGGGATCGGGGGGTCAGGCTCGCTCACTTGGTTGACACATGTCATCGGTTCCCAATTGCGCAGATCGATGCTTATGTTGTTGATCACTGGATTGTGGCCCAGACTCGATTATTTACAGACCGCCACCATATAGTTGGAATATTGCTGTGTGCAGCGTAAAACTAAACTCACTCACTCACTCAGTTCCGCTTATAGTAACCTGATATCATTTTAGTTTCAACCTGCCCTGCCCAACCTGATCAATGCCAGGACTGGGATACCCGTAAAAAGAGAAACAAAATATTATTTAGGCTATCAGTGATCACATTAGATACTATGACACTGTCACAAGCAAGGTGGGGTAGAGGAAGCAAGACAGTGTGCTTTTAATGTGTACTCTGCACAGCTGTTGTCTGGCGTGTGTGGAACAGAAATGCAAATTCATATCTGTGCATTCCATATCGCCAATGCACATACATATTGTCGACAGATAACAAGTAATATACGTCACAATACACCATCAATGCACAAAATGTAAAAACATACTCACGAAACACTGGACATTACGTTCCAAACATAAACGATGCACTCTTGGCTGGCCGACTTCTTCGACGGTAACTGCGCATGACCGGATGTCAGGGTATGTATCACTGTTTAATCACAAATTTTTGGTTTGTAATTATATAATTTCAAAGTGGCTAGAAATAGTTTGTTTTTCCCATGGTAATTCAATTTGTATCCCCATGAATGAAAATCTTATATTTTACTTCACTCAGTTTGGGTTTGAATGCGGGATAGATTCTGCCACAAAAGTGCAAGAATATTTACTTATAAGATATGTTACGTTTGACTACTTTCTGAATTGCATTGCGTATTCATAGCTATCGGCCATGGGAGCCGTGCAAATAAACACAGTAATTAAAAAAACCCTGTTGTTTTTTTCACATTTATATCTACAATTAGTGTGGTTATGTGAAAGTGTGAAATATCTGTTAAACTAAGTTCGGCCTAACTACAGTCTCAGTGGTAAGGAGGACACGTAAGAAATGGACTTTACTGAGGCGAGATTAGTGTAGAAATGAGCAATGCGGTTATTTGGAACAGACGATGGCTTTATGCAAATCAGTGTGAGATGACATTGTATTACAAAAAGAACACTGTAAATGCCCAGTTTGAAATTAGACTTAGCTTCATTATAAACGATAACTGATGTTGTAATGATAACCTTAATAATGAAACTATTAAAGGTCACATGCAACGTAAAACACAACTTTGCAATCCCGGTATGGACTTACCGAAACAAATCGTCAAAAATGCAAATTAAACTTATAAAGTTGAAAAATAACGCGATGAAAAAAACCGCGCGAAATCCGAGTTCAAACGATTCACTAATTTTCCCCGACTTTTCGGGAAAAAACTGGTTTCAACAGCTGGGCTGCGCTCATAGCACTGCGCAGTGAAATAGGTTCGCGCAACTTGGAAGCGGGCTGTCCGGTGAATACTCGGTGAAGGCTTTGGTGTGAGCTATTTTCCTAATGTTTTGTTGATATCTCACAGGCGCGAGCTTTTTATATATTATGACAGTAAATAAACTGTTTATATAATTTCATTTGTCTATTTCACCACACGTTCTTCTTACCGTGTCACTTTCTCAGTTCAATACTTAAAAGCAATGTCATTATTTAGCGTTGACAGAATTTCTAACTGTGATAAAGATATGTCGTTGTCACAGACAAAACTCAATGTCTTGTTTTATTGACACCTGTGTGTCTGCCTGCCTGTCTGACAATATTCAATACACAGCTGCTATCACTGACCACATGCAATTTGAACTTAACACCAATCAGGCTATACACCAGAAACAAAATGCATTGATTTATGGCCCGAGTTCGGTCTCTATCACATTATGTAATTACACAGACAGGCAGGTGTGATACTTGAACACATGACATGTTATGATGTCTGTTGATTGCGAAATGTTATACACAAAAAATGAGCATGTATTTACAAAACCCAACATCTCTATATATACACACACAATGAGCCGTGAAGGCATCTGCAAATGAACCAGCCGTTACACTTGAGTGCACACCCACCCGCTCTGACTGGGTTCGGTATCCCGGCTGCTTCGTTTCTTGGGAAGTAAACCGAAGTACACAATTTTGCACTTTTGATTTGCGATTGTACGCTTATAATTTTGTTTGTGTGTTTTTTCATTACCAGCAATGTATATTATATGTCATGAATAAGTGATAATTCTGTTTTAATTATGATTGATTTTTTGGTTGCATGTGACCTTTAAGGATGTAGCTACCCTGGAGTCTAACTATCACTATAAAAAGAAACTGGTAGGAGGGGTCGTCTCAAAAGCAAAACCAGGACGGGTGTCGCAGACGGTGGTTGGGGTCGGGGCTGGGTAGAAATCTGGATAGAGATACCATCTAAGATAAGATAATCCTTTAGAGGAATTAAACTGGGAAAGTAAACGGCATGTCATAACAAATTACAAATAACATCCAGTCGATCTTCGGGTGGTCATGCCACCTATATATTTTGAGACATTTAATACGAAGGCTGATTTAGACTTTTCTACGAATATCATACTCTTTCACGAAGACCTTATGAAAGAAAGAAACACAAGATGTTAATCAATAGATGAGAATTAAAAAGCATAAATATCTTTGAGATGGTCCCTTGTACCTCATGCATTTCATGCCTGGTGAGTCGACGGTCCGTCGTCATACCTGCCTGAGCGACCTAATTGCCATCCATATAGTCTGTTTGCGGTGAAAACGTACCGATGAGTTTCACTTTAAACAAAAAAGTAAATCAAATAAAGTGAAATTAAGATTGCGAATCCTCATAATTTTACCTAAAGCGCAATCTTAATTTCACTTTATTCTATTTACATTTTTGTTTAAAGTGCAATTCACCGGTACGTTTTTACTGCAAACAGACTATAGTATGATCTATTGCTTTAAGCAGCTATACATATTTTTTCAATGTTCTGCCAGATTTTACGAGTAAACATGCTTTTCTGAATACCCCTTTAAACATAACACTGAACGCCAAGTTAGGCCGTGGGCCGATTTCGACATATGCCAATTGCAATTGTGTAAATTTTAGGGATACAGAACAGTTTTTTTTCTATTTCAGACAGTACTTTAGTCAGATGGAGACAAAAAGTAAGTGGTCAAAACGACCGGTTGTTAGACATCCATTTTTGCAGAAGCTGGATGGGACTCAACCCAAAGATTGCTAGAATTTGTACTTTGGTAAGTTTAATCCAGACATCTGCTTCAACCGCCAGACAATCAATCGCAATCAATCATGCCACGTAATGTTACAACGTGTTGACGAAACCAGTCTGATCTCCTGTGCTGTTCCTGATAAACAGCGTACTGATCAATTCTGGAGATGATTTTTTTCTCAGCTTCAAGGAAAGCCCATCACATCCAGCCAAATTTCACTGCCAATGTTCACAGCCCATTGCCCCCCAGTATGTTTTCTACCATGATGTTTTTCACAGGGTTCGGGACCCGTGAAGATCTGGGGTAGAATAGGTCTTCAGCAACCCATGCTTGCTATAAAAGGCGACTGTGCTTGTCGTAATAGGCGACTAACGGGATCGGGTGGTCAGGCTTGCTGACTTGGTTGACACATGTCATCAGTTCCCGATTGCGCAGATCGATGCTCATGCTGTTGATCACTGGAATGTCTGGTCCAGACTCGATTATTTACAGACCGCCGCCATATAGCTGGAATATTGCTGAGTGCGGCGTAAAACTAAAGTCACTCACTCACTGCTATCGTAAACACAAAATTCAGTGCTGTCTTCAGTCTGCATTAGCACTCCTAACAATAGCCATGTGATCCAGTGAGATTATCAGGTCGGGGAGAACCGTAAAACGACCTATAATAGTTGAATAATGAGTGAATGTGACCAATGACAAGTACTTCCGAAGAGTTGCAATGACCATACCACTAAATACACAAACAATTTCACAACAACACATCCAAATGCGATCCAAAACAAGGATAGACCTTATTTATTGATAAATACGCAACAGATTCAGAATTCGCACGACGGATACATGTGTCCCACACTGGGCTTGCATAGTTTTTTTTTGTTTATTCGTCTAACTCTAGTGGAAAACAAAAAATACATGTGTAACAAGTACTATTTCCAAACCGGAAGTCATGCAATCGTCCAGTTCAGCTGTTCACGAAGTGGGACTCCAGGTTTTGGGGTATATTTTCAGTTTTCAGGTGTGTTATATTGTCTCCCAAGTGTAAATGTCCATAGGGTTAGGTAGTTTAGCAGCTCATATATCACAAACGCTCGGGTTTGTGGTGCAAGTAGCTTCAAATATGGGTCAGACGATTCCAGTCGAGTGGAGCAATGCGATGACCGCGGTGCGGAAAGTTGTTCTTAAAGGGCCTCTTCCATGTATATGCTATTATGGCTCGACCTGACCTGAATTTGGTTTTTACGCCGCTTTTAGCAATATTCCAGCAACATCACGGCGGGGGGACACCAGAAATGGGCTTCACACATTGTACCCATGTGGGGATTCGAACCCGGGTCTTCGGCGTGGCGAGCCAACGCTTTTACCACCATAGCCCTATTATAGCTCGATCGACCTATAGGCATAAAGCTCGTTTGAACTACTATAGCTCGATCTAACTATTATAGGTCGTTTGACGGTTCTCCCCGACCTGATTATGGACGGATGGCCGTGGCACCACAAGTTCACTTTGAACTGTTGGTAGCAGTGGTCAGTGTCAATTCCTCAGTTTCATATGTGCTTTTGACACTCTCTGCGACAGCATTAGCATGGGCCCTATCACGAAGTACCAGAATGTTGTACATACCTCGAACAAGACTGACAGAAACCGTTCTGCGATGGTGTTAACAGATCCCTATCCTTTCTTGAATTTTTTCCACTTCTTAATGTTTTGAGGAAACAATCCGTTACGACCAAGTGAGAAATAAAAAAGATTCGACGAAGGACATTCCGAATTTACCGACAGTCTGTCTGCATCGTTGAATATAGATCATTGTGGACCTTTATATACTCTCCTACGTGACAACGTGTATTTCAGGCAATGACATTCATTCTTTGGATACTAATTCCATGAAAGAATCTAATAATTTCTAACCGGTTTGTTTACCTATCACCATACATCTTTTGTTATTCGATGATATTATTTGTTTTACTAGATATTGCTTAAATCCCGGTCGAGCGTAGTATCCGGTAAGTCGGCCACTAGCGGGTGCCTCGTGTAATTTCGAGCGTTCCATGGATATACATTTGTCTTTTGTGCAATGCGTGTTTACTTTGATACATATTACACTTGTATATAGGTGCCTGGGCGTTCGGGTGTATAAAGTATGAATTTGAACTTGTAGACACGTACATATATACATTAATATTTGCAATCGTGGTTACGAGGCCTCTGCAGGTTGGTATTGAACAATACAGAACGTAAACATACAAGGTTACAGATAACTTGGACAAAATATATCGAAATAATACATAGATACAAACACACCCGGTTATTCAGCATAGGATGTTGTCGTTAGAGGTTGGTACAAAATATTATACGAAGGGCAACTTCGCGATTACTGAGATTCATAAAACCTACGAAAAGCTCCACCTTGGTTTCAGCATTCAACAAATATATTTATTTATTATATAATATAACTAAGCAGCTTTATACATTCAAGCCTTTAATTGTATCCGAAGTAATGAATCTACTTACTCGTTGATTATCTGCCCGTTCATCTGCCCGTTCATCATCTCCATCCTCTTCCAATATGGAGTCTTCACACTTGTATGACCCACGTGTTTTTGTCATGTGATCAGTACCACATCGAGGCTTCATCTAAAAAACTGAAGTGCAAATATTTTAAGGTATTTCGGGGTTGAACGTGAAAGAGCAGGTACACACTGAACAGGTAATATAACGTTTAGACCAGTGGGGACATTGTAAAAAGTATACATAATAGTGAACGTGTCGCGAATCATATCTTTAATTCGTTATCGCCACGCACTGGCATTCGTTAACTGCGCACGTAAAATCCCATAAAGTGGCATGACAATTACAACACGAAATAAACCGCACATGGTTAAGAGTTAGTGAGTGAGCGAGCGAGTAAAACTGTAACAATATTTCAGCCACATCGCGAAAAGCCACATCGCGACAAGAATTTGAATATAAATAGCTAATATATTAGGATTAGGAAATCTGTCAGCGATGGACAGTAGAATTACTAGAGTACCACAGGTATAAGTTAAAACTAGCTGATGGCATTTGAAAGAATATATTGGTAAACAATACACATTGTAAAAATGGGCTATAGATCTCCAGCAACTGAAGGTACATCACCATACTAGAGACCATGGGGACTTACAGTGCCTTTGCTACCTGCATGGACCCTAGCTCGATTTACACCATCCCTTCAGCCTCTGACGATTGTACTCTAATTCAGCCGTCTCTTAAAAGAACAAGTATACTTCGATTAAAAACCTGGTTGATACAAACATTCCTTGAGGGTCATGGTTAGGACCTTTTGGCATGTCCTTGTATTTTGTTTGTATGTTTGTGTTATTTTCCCCCTTAGAAAATATGAAGAATGAACAACGACAGGAATTATCGTGGAATCATAGAAAACACGCCCTATCAGTGACAGGCGACACGCACCGTAACATTAAATGACAGAATACGACATCTTATCGTTAACGTATAATAAGAGACAACGCTTTCATTATCGTGTAAGGACAAATATAGTAACGGATAGAGCGCTGTATCTTGATGTATTAGACAACAAGTACTGTATCATTAAATGCTTGTTGAAATACTGACAATACACACCGACTCTAATATTAGTGGACGGCACACATCATTATTCTTGACACATATACTGGTGGGAACAGGGTCAGACATCTGGCACACCTCGGATCCGTTAGTCGAATCCAACGCCCATTATGAACAGCTTTCTAACAGAAATGTATTGCACAACTGTTGATTTCTCTCAATTCTCGGGGACGGTGGGATAGCCTTGTGGTTAAAGCGTTGTTACGACTCGGGTTCGATTCCCCACATAGGTAGAATGCGCGAAGTCCACTTCTGGTGTCCCCCGCAGTGATATTGCTGGAATATTACTAAAAGCGGCGTAACACTATACTTACTCACTCACTCTCTATCCTTGAAGTAGAAATAATAATGCTCATTTTGCTGTGACGATCACTTGCCTGCAGAGCATAACTTTATTGTTAACCTCTCATCATGCGTTGTTTTCCTCCACTCTCCCACACTATAGGGTGTTCGAATGCATAACTGTATTGTCAACCTCTCACCATGCGTTGTCTTCCTCCAGTCTCCCACACTATAGTGTGTTCGAAAGCTTTATAACTGTATTGTCAACCTCTCACCATGCGTTGTCTTCTTTCAGTCTCCCATACTATAGTGTGTTCGAAAGCATAACTTTATTGTCAACCTCTCACCATGCGTTGTCTTCTTTCCAGTCTCCCACACTATAGTGTGTTCGAAAGCTTATAACTTTATTGTCAACCTCTCACCATGCGTTGTCTTCTTTTCAGTCTCCCCACACTATGGGGTGTCTTCGAAAGCATTACTTTATTGTCAACCTCTCACCATGCGTTGTCTTCTTCCAGTCTCCCCCACACTATAGGGTGTTCAGAAAGCATTACTTTATTGTCAACCTCTCACCATGCGTTGTCTTCCCCAGTCTCCCACACTATAGGGTGTTCGAAAGCATTACCTTATTGTCAACCTCTCACCATGCGTTGTCTTCTTCCACTCTCCCACACTATAGGGTGTTCGAAAGCATTACTTTATTGTCAACCTCTCACCATGCGTTGTCTTCCTCCAGTCTCCCATACTATAGGGTGTTCAAAAGCATAACTTTATTGTCAACCTCTCACCATGCGTTGTCTTCCCCCAGTCTCCCACACTATAGGGTGTTCGAAAGCATTACTTTATTGTCAACCTCTCACCATGCGTTGTCTTCTTTCAGTCTCCCACACTATGGGGTGTTCGAAAGCCTAACTTTATTGTCAACCTCTCACCATGCGTTGTCTTCTTTCAGTCTCCCACACTATGGGGTGTTCGGAAAGCATAACTTTATTGTCAACCTCTCACCATGCGTTGTCTTCCTCCAGTCTCCCACACTATAGGGTGTTCGAATGCATAACTTTATTGTCAACCTCTCACCATGCGTTGTCTTCCTCCAGTCTCCCCACACTATAGTGTGTTCGAAAGCACTAACTTCGTGTACAACATATACTTTGAACATTAACATTGGACTGGCATTGCACGCAATTTGTATATATATGTTGTATGTTTTTCAATAGCACATATACACAAAATTTCATCTCCATTTCAAGGTCGTAATTCATAGTTTGCAAAGTATATAATGCAAGATGGAGAGAACTGTTTGACAAACTATCATTAAAATATTGATACAATTCACTATTTGTTACGAGGGAGGGGTGCAAAAGAGAGGAACAGCCAGGTGTACACGAAGCACGTGCAGAAGTGCCGACAAAGTTATTGATTCATTTACCTGTGCTGTGCCGTCTCCATCCTTTCTGGCACCCCTGTCTGTTCCTGTCTTTTTTCTTTTTCAATCTTGTTCACACCTTTTTTATCTTTAGGACATAAATTCTGGAAAAAAACCTCACAGAGTTGGTCTGATGTTTTGATTGTGATCAGCGTTTCATTGAGTATTCTATATTTATTAGTTTTAGAGTGAGACAGCAATTCATCGGTCAACATGCGTATCATGGTATTCATGCACTGTCTAAAAAATGAACATCGTCAATTGTTCAAAATAAAATACCAATAAAATTTCCTCTTTTGTTAAGTGAACGTCTAATTCTCAAGTGCGCTAACTCTCCTTTCCAAACTGTCACTTCTGTCTTGGTTCCGGAATTTGCTTCAATCTGACCTGCGAACACTTAGAACATGTCGAGACTATTAACTATTTCACTTAAAAATTTGTTACAATATTTTTGTAGTGATTGTTAGGTTAGAAAAGAAGGGCCCATTCTACATCTAAACTGAAGGACACGTGAAGATCCGCGTTAGAATGAACCTTCAGTAACCCATGCTTGTCGTAAGAGGCAACTAACGGGATCGGGTGGTTAGGCTCGCTGGCTTGGCTGACACATGTCATCGGTTCCCAATTGCGCAGTTCGATGCTCCTGCTGTTTGATCACTGGATTGTCTCGTCCAGACTCGATTATTTACCGACCACCGCCATATAGCTGGGATATTACTGAGTGTGGCGTAAAACTAAACTCACTCACTCTAAACTAAAGCCGCCAAACCCACTTCCATGATCACCAGAAGTTTCATATCATATGTCCAGACGTTCCGCTCTCCCGACAGTGGTCTCTCAACTACATCACGGTTCTGTTTCTGGCACTTTTAATCTCAGTAGGAACGTGCAATAAATAACCGAACGTGCTATAACGTCTGCTCAAGGACAGTAAATATACTTATGTCTGTGTATCTTAACTAGAACTATTATTGTCATACTTAGTTTTGCTTCAAAATTGCTTCCTGATTGACAGAATTGAATGGACGCGCATTGTGTTCTGCAAGACAATAAGACAATTCTTCCAATTTCTTCACCTTTAGAGTTGGAATGGGATGAGTTTTCTTACATCTTGATTAAATCAATAACTTCAGCTCACAAATGAGAGATCTTACTGTGTAGTGTATGGGCGGTGGGGTAGCCTAGTGGTTAAAGCGTTGGCTCGTCACGCGAAGGCCAGGTTCGATTCCCCACATGGGCACAATGTGTTAAGCCCATTTCTCGTGTCCCCGCCGTGATATTGCTGGAATATTGCTAAAAGCGGCGTAAAACTAAACTCAGTCAGTCAGTGTAGTGTATTGCAGGAAGCCCTGCAATACAATCAGGCTGAATTTGTGTCTCAGGTGAAATGTCTCTCTATAGTATACACTTGGATAATTCCGGTCTCTATATATTTAGTCTCTTTGTATTTTGGCAATTCCAAATGAACATACTTGTAGCAAATTAGGAGCCACGTGACCGATAAAACTGTCTCCGGCTTTGCTTAATAGTTTTCTCCCAAATCTGATTTTTTACTGATAAAATTGATATTGTCAATACAGAAAGAATTTACACGTTATAAAGCACACTTGTACCAGTTTAGTGCATAATCTCATCACATAAAAGCTGTGCATCGGTTAAAACTGCATAAAATAAAATAACCCTAAATAAACATGTAGCAAAGCACTTTGCATGAAATTTTATGTCATGTATCGCGCTTGGCACGTGTACTTTAATGCACAATGAACTTACTCACTTTTTTCCGTGCGTTTTGATATCTGGCCCCGATTTCTCGAAACAAACTTAAGTTTTACTCAAGTTTCAAACTGAGTTTGACAATTTGAAACAGCAGAATTTTTAACTCAGCTGCATTTTTAAAATAAAAAAGCCCAAACAACTTAAGTAATCTAACCACCAAACTCAAATTTCTACTATGTTTTGAGTGTAATATTGATTTCAGTTCATTCTGGGAAATGCATTTTTCCTGCGCTTTCTCAAGCGCAGATTTTGAAATTAAATTGAAGAACAGTTGATATTCGTTTGCTTAAGTCTGTTGTGGAGAAACATTTCAACCTAAACTGCGCGTACGCCATGCCACGGCTAACAGAAAATCAGCTTCTGGCTGTGAGTTCCTCAAAAGCCGGTATAGGTTTTAGGAGCGGTAGGAATTTTCTGATTTGGTTTTCCAACAATTTGGCATGCATGACAGGTCTTCCAAAATTCAGCCACATTTTGTCTCGAACTGGACCAAAAGAAATGTGCCAATTGATATTTTCTCACAAGTTTTGCTTACACCCAGATGACGTGCACGGGACTTCCAAATGCCAATGAAAGTACATGATTTCGAAATAATTTTGGTACCACAATTCGGGGATACAATTTCCATTCCTCCTCCACGGGAACATCCGGCGACCTATATTCCCTCATCAGAACACCATCCTTGAAGTAATAACAAACTGGAACCTTGCTAACCTCCTCAAAGAAACAGCCCTACAAAGCCAATTTCTGCAATTCAAACATCCTCACCCTGCGTATGACCAATAAGCTGCTCTCTAGAAGAATGTGATCACCACCTGACACACTGTTAGACTTATCAAGAAGATCTGAGAAGAGCTATTACCCTTTGAGAGATAAGCCATCAGCCTCTACCTCATAAGAAGAATGATCCTAACCTGACAAATCACCACATGAAATCATTCGGCAAAGAAGTCTTGGAAGAAATGCCTTTTGACATCGAACGAGTCACTGCGCAAGAGGAAAATACCCCGGAAGAAGTCTCCTCCAACCTGTACAAACTGTATTCTCCGGAGAAACAGTGAATTGCCACCTATACCCTGAAGTAAAACATCTTATAGTTTGGCATGAAATGCATGTGGACCCGTTTTTTTTTGTAAATATCTCTTCATCCAATGAGCCCAATCGATCTGAAACTGTGCAGCCTGGATGTTTTGTCGAGACAACCTAATCACATTGTAATAAAATCACCGATTTTATGCATTTGTTTAAGGAATCTGTCTATGTAACTGTCAACAAAATAAACAGCAGAACGCAGAATGTCTTGCAGAGGGAGGAGCCAATGACCTGCAACAGCGGCAGTGTTGGGTCATAAAGAGAATACACGAGCAGTTCATGATAGTTACCTGTGCACTGCACAGTGATGAACCGTTTGGGTGTGAGTGAGTGGTTAAAATTTAACGTCATCAGCAATATTTCAGCCATATCGTGACGAGAACAATCAATTTTATGCATAGTAAACAATGGTAAACTATAAAAGCCTGTCAACGACGGACAGTAAAATAACTAGATTATCACAGATTCGAATTTAAAACTAGCAATCAAATCTAAAACAGTCTTACTATAGGACAATCCAAGGTAAAAAACAGGCTATATATTGCCAACAACTGAAGGTAGATCACCATACTAGGGACCATGGGGACTTATAGTACATTTGCTTCCTGCATGGACCCTAGCTGGATTTACACCATCCCCTCAGCTATTAGCAATGTTAGATAATCTAGCCAAAAATTGAACGAACATATATTCTACGATTAAAAGAGTAGTAGGTTTAAATTGACTTTGAAAATTTTGGGACTTACGTACCCTCTCAGGAGGACAATAATTTTCTGGTACTTCAACCCCCTTTGAGGGCACTGCCACTAACAATCTAAGCTACTAATCAAATCTACCAATAATTAAAATACATATATAGCCGCAGAACATATTATTCAATATTCATTCATTAAATCAATTTCTTTTAAAAAGCCAATAATTAAATGAAGAAATTAGCTGTGTTAAAAAGATCCTGAACTGTTTTCACATTGGAAGTATTTATCCCTTATGATGGAGAGAATTCAACACAGTCCAAGCAGGGACTTGCACTTGTCCGGCGTTCTCCTCATCACAAAGGGATACAAAACAAGAGGATCCTCACCTTTCCAATGGGTGTATGCGTGAGTGTATCTAGTGTAGCCAATACGACATCGTCGCATGATGACCTCTCTTCAAATCTGGACTGACTTAGCCAAGTAAGTGTAACCGATATAGGGTTTTATTTCGTGTTATTTATTGATACTTCCTTAGGGGTTATTACTTCTTCTACATCAGATCACGGATGTAAGTTCTAATGCTAGCTTTGTAATCAGAGTGTATGGAGTGGGGAGTGGTGTCCACAGATTTGTTGAGTGCTACCTTTGAGCGTGCACGTGTAATTCCCAGAAATGCCAACATGGCTGGGTAACCAACAAAAGACGATGTCGCATTGGCAAGTAGCAAGCTCTATTATTCTGTTAAATGAATTTCTAATAAAAATTGGATGTTTTACAGAAATGGTTTTATTAGCCTGAAGGCAGAAAGTGGAGTCGGAAGGTATGAGTATATTGTTGTTGATGGTTAGGGAGTTTTTAATATATTGACAGGCTGTTGATATGACGTTTTGCTTCTGCTGTAAAGGCAGAGCTGTTATCTACTGGTAAACGAGGAGGAGATTGTTCTGGATCCAATGACAATTGGCACAAGCCACCGCGCCACCATCCTTGGACCCATCTGTAAATAAGGATTTATATGTAAACTCTGTGTCAAAAGAAACATAACCCCTGTATTTTAGAGATTTTGGTCAGAAGTTTTGAGGACGACCACAGTTATTTAAGACAGAGAGTCACAAATTTGGCACAATAATAACAGATATGATGTTTTACCTTGGTTATATAGTAAGACTGTTTTAAGGTCAGTTGCTGGTTTAAATTCGAATCTGTGATAATCTAGTTATTTTGCACAGTAGGATCGTTGACAGGCTTTATAGTTTCCATTGTTTACTATGCATAAAATTGATTGTTCTCGTCACGTGTGGCTGAAATATTTGCTGATGTGACGTTAATTTTAACTCACTCACTCACCCCGACGATTATCACTGTGCGGTGCACAGGCTCTTCTCTTACTGTATATTCCAGCTCTACAACACTACCCGTTCTACTAATTTAATGATATTATTGAGTCACTAAAGCTAAATAAATCGGTATTCAATATGTTCTATCTGACAAAACATCCGTTGCGACAGTCATTGAATGTTACAAAACGGGTCACGTGCATTTCATGCCGAACTAAAGATGTTTGCTTTTCGAGCGCAGGTGACGGTCTGTTTCGCTCCGTTGGAGGAATTTCGGTTTCCATAACTGCGGTGACTCGTTAAAGGCATTTCATCGAAGACTTCAGCACATGCCGATGTTCATGTGCTCTTTGTCGGTCATTCTTTCAGCGGTGAAGGCTTGATGACATCGCTCGAAATTGTGCTTTCTTCCGGTCTTCTTGATCCCAACTGTCGAATTATTGATCACATTCTCTGAAGAGCGGCTATTCGGCGCGCAATGTTAATTGCGAAATTGTGCAAATTTCTTTGAGGAAGGTTAACGATTTGACCGGCCGCTTTCGGGATATTCGATCGATGGAAGGAAGGAATGGTATTGTGTTATAGGCGAATCGTATTGCTCATTGACGCATGAAGCATCAGCGAAACTGTTGAAATATCGATTGGCGCTTTGGTCAGTTCGGGCAAAATATTGACTGATGAATGTCGCCATGTAAGTGACGGAAACCAAATCGGCCTACCTGCTAAAGCAACTTTGGCGGCGGCTGTTTTGTTGACAAACAACATGTTGCCGCTGTTGGGGCCAGTGGTTTTCACGACGAACAACCGAGCGGTATCAACGTTCTTTATTTCAGTAGCTTGGCACGAACTCATTTCCAGAGATGAACTGAATCAATATTGCTGAAGCGCCAGTGAAATTTGGTTTGATGATTGAATTACTTGAATTGTTTGAACTTTATGCGGCTGGTTAAAAACTACTTAACATTCAAGTGTCGAGCTCGGTTTGTGATAACAAGTCGGTTCTTGCGGAAAAAGTGGTAATTCATTGACACAAAACTGCATTAGCAAGCGCGATACATGACATAAGGCTAAGCGCGAAATTAACATGTTTGTTACAGGGTTATTTTCCCATTTTTATGCGGTTTAACCGTGCGCGGACTGTAATGAATGATTATGCGCTAAACTGATAACATAACGATGTGAAGTCTTTTCTGTGTGTTAATATCGGCATCGGTAAAAAAAATCATTGAAGAAAACTATTGAGACTTTGAATTATCAGTATTTCAGAAGCATTTCAAGACAGTACGATTCCTGTGCGGGGACTCCACAATACCGCTGTTTGGTTGGATTTTTACGCCGCTTTTGGCATATTCGGCAATATAGAAGACGAAAATGAATGCATTGTGCCCGTAATGGGAATCGACTAAGACTACCCATACACTACGCAGTAAGATATATATTTGTGGCTGGTGAGTAATGAAAAGGCATCCCCACCAACTCTGGAGTGATGGAAGAACGTCTTTGACCCCGTCTTCGCGGTACAATGCGCTCCGTTAAATCGTCATTTTGAAGCAGAAGCTTTAAATGACGATAATGATTTCGGACCAGAAAATGCGCGAACGTAAATGTTGCGTCTTCGAACGGTGCGTTCGTTATTCTACTGAAGATTAAGTATGAACAAACGGAACGAACGTCTGGACATGATGAAACTTCGCGGTGATCGTAGTGGCTTTAGGTGAATTGGTTGGTTTTTGCATACGCGCTATGGCGGTGTCGGTAAATACGGGCGAACAATCCGGTGAAATCGACAACGGTGAACTGATGTCGGCAACCACCCGATCCCCGTTGGTTGCCTTACGACGGCATCACCATTCTTGGTCTTCATCGGTTGAATATGCTACAACCTGGCTGTCGCTACGAAAAATATTGTGACGCAAACAGAGGTAATGGACAACAATTCTGCGACGTGATTCTGAAATTTATGACTCGGAACAATTCGACGAAATTGACGGTTGGAGAGGACCAGCACCAGGCGTTCAAAATTTTATTGTTATTTTGTGCGAACGGTGACGTGTTCATTTTGGGCGGTGCGCCAGTCTGTGATGCGCATGGTCGACACTTCGATGAATACAAGCAACCAATATGGAATACCAATGAACGCTGATCTGTCGGATATGGTTTTCCCCGCTGTCTGGTAAAGGCGGGCTGGGTGAAAAGAAGGGCGGGAACGGGCGAGTTGAAAAGGACTGTACTGAACAAAATGAATCGGCTATTTCGATAACTTCTGCGCATTAACTGAACGATAACTTTGCCCTAAACGGTACAAAATATCGATGTTTAATGATAGTTTGTCAGGCAGTTCTCTCCATCTTGCATTATACTTTTGCAGGCTATGGTGCATTGAAATGGAGGATATTTTGTGTATGCCGAAAAAGAGCATGTATATATTACGAAATTTGTCTGCCGATCTATGCTGGAATGGGCATTGTGGATATGCCGAGCATGATGAACAACGCTCGTTGTTAACTCGGTACGGCGCGTAATTGGTGACGGCGCAAAGTTGAACCGGCGCTGAAGCACGTAGTGTGACAATAATGGCTTTCGAACACTACTGGTATTGAACTGAAGACCGCATGGTGAAGGTTGACAACAAGGCCAGCGAGCACTTACATGGTATGGAGAGCTGAAGGAAAATACGGAAGGTTGACAATGAAAACAACTTTCGGCGCACCCTGGTGACGGAGATGGAAGAAGGAGCGCATCGGTAAGGCTGGCTCGAACACCCCACTAGTGGAACTGAGGGGAAGAACGGCTTGCGTAGTGAAGGTTGACGATAGGCTTGCCACAATGATGAGGAGACTGGAAGAACGGCATATTGAAGGTGACACAATGGCTCGATAACTTCGTACCCCATGGTGATGGAGACTGAAAGAAGAGAAGACGGCATGGTGGAAGGTTGACGAGACAACCAACTTTCGGTATATCTGATAGGGAGGACTGGAAGAACGGCATCGGTGAAGGTGAACAACAAAGGGTGTAACTTCGGTACATATGAACTGAAGATTTAACATGTTGAGCTACGGGGACCATTGCTTTCGGCTGCTATGGTGTGGACTGGTAACGTATTGAACTATACGGTTATGCATTCGTTCCCTATGGAGAGGAAAAGCAACATATGATCGAAGGTTAACAACTGGATAATAACGAGCAGTGATCGTCACGGCGAATGGTATTATTTCTGCTTCAAAATTGAAGGAAGATGATGTGTTACGCTTTAGTAATGTTGGCAATATCACTGCGGAAGCCACCGAAGGACTTCGCGCGGTCGTGGCTGTTTTGTAACACACGAGCTTCCACAGATCCCCAATCGGCTGATTGTGCTGGCTCTTGTTCTGTTAGCGTTCGGGCGTTGTCGGAAGGTGACCAGCGACCTGTTCTAAAGTATGACTGACGATGTAAAATCCCACTAATATTAGGTGAATAATGATATTCGCAAAGCGATTTAATGATGCGATACCAATACATCGAATGGCGGCTCTATCCGTTACTATAATCGCACGATTAATGGCGTTGTTCGTTAACGATAAGATGTCGTCTGGTCGTTTAAATAATGGGCATTTTCGTTAAAATTCATTCACCAATGGTGTTGTATATTTTCTGGAAACGTACAAACTAACGGACATGCCGGGTCAAACCTCGAAGTCGTTATTATCGGCAGGTTTTTAATCGGTAGCACTGAATTTAACGGGGAACGTTGAGTGCGATATCGTCGAAGCCGGAGGATGATTAATCGACTGGGGAGTCCTGCGGCACTGTAATCATGGTCACTACGGTATGTTGATGACGCGGCTTCAACGATTCTCGGCCCGTTTTTATTGTTGTGACCGATCTTTACCAATATTCTTTCGAAATGTAAATCGGCTGGTTACAACGCAATGATGCTCGTTTGGTCGCGCAATCTAACCTGTATTCCGGAATTCGCTGTCGCGTAATGACTTTTCGCGACTGAAAATATTGTTACGATTTTTACTCTTCATTTCATATGTGCCGGTTTGCGGCTAAACCGTATTGATAAATGCCGCTGATAGCGCGGTGGCACGGGCTCGCCGAATATGTCGCATATGGGCGGATTCGCGTGCATTCACTATTATGTTATGCGCAATGATACGCAATGCAAACGTTATTACTGTTCGTCTTTCATCGCTTTCGCGTTCGGCGCTACGAAAACTGCTGTAGAAAATAACTCGGACGATGATACCGACGCTGATCGCGACAATTGGTCATACAACTCGTATTGGAAGGAAACCGGTGGCGATGAACTTTGGTGAATCGACGATGAACACTTCGGTTAAAGAACTGATAGCGATATATTATGACGGCGCGTCTTGTTTGATTGCTGAACCAGTCAGGCTTTCACCGCTCGTCAATCGCGGTTACCCTTTCATGCGCCGGCTTCAACGACTGGCGTCACAACAGCCATCTTTATTGACGTATTTTGTCCAGTGACAACAGCTGTGTTTACGTTCGCATTGTTCAATACCAACCTGCGAACCTCGTATTACCGTTGCAAAATATTTAATGTTATGTATGTGCGTGTCTGCAAGTTCAAGTGCTTTTATACTGCCGAACATGAACATATATACGGTAACAATATTGTCGAAACAAACGCGTGCAAAGACGATGTGGAACGCTCGGAAATACACCGGGCATAAATAACCGACTTACCGGATACCCTCGTCGGATGGCGATATCTGGTAAACCGTCAATATCGGTAACAATGACTGATGTGGTAAACAAACCGGTTAAGAAATTATTGGATTAACCGTGAATTAGTATCAAAGATGAATGATCGACCCGCCTGAAGCGCGTTGATATCGCGTGGGAAGTAAGGTCCTGTCGATATGATCAACGCTGTCGACTTCGTCGATCTTTGACTGCTCGCTTGTCGTAACGATTGTTTTCTCAAAGGAATTGAAGAAGTGTTAACGTCGCAGGCGATTTCTGTCGATCTGGTGTATTACCGGTTTTACGATACGACGCTTCGTGATGAAGCCCGTATGGCTGATGCGGAATGTCAACGCATGAGGAATTGACGCGCGACATATACCAACAGTTCGAAAGTGAACTGATACGTATCGTCCATGAGGAGAACGAATCGAAGCTGACTATAATGGTTGAATCGGTATGATGAAGCGAGCTTTCTTCGTCGATCGACAATAAGGTTTATGATGACGCGTTTCGCCGCCAGACCGCGATGATATTGAAACCCTGCGATCTCCATGATGCTGGGTGCTATGCATCGGAAGGAGATACTTTGAAACGACTTTCCGCACCCGCGTCATCGACTGGGTTGACTGCTTTACTACAGGCTTCCGGTTTATATGATTTCCCAACTATGGTTCTTACGCGGAGATTCGGCTATAACGCGAAAACTGGTGCCAAAACCTGAGTCCCCGCTGCGAACTGGACGTTGCGACTTCCGGTTTGAAATAGTACTTGTTACGTAACATTTTTGTTTTCCGCTAGTAGACGAATAGCTGAAAAGGCTTATGCTGGCGGTATTGGTTTTGTCTTGTCGAATGGTGGCATTCACAGTCTGTTGCTGTTTATCGATAGTAAGATCCATCCTTGCTGGATCTCATTCTGTTCAGGCCCGGTAATTGTTTGTTATTATTTGATGTTGTAGTCGGTAACTTCAGTGCGATAGGTGGTCGCATTCTTTCATTATTCAACTGGTATGGTTTTGATTGCTCCCCGACTGGTGCTAATGCGGGCTGGCGCGCTGATGGCGGTGGTGTTGACTTTGGTTTACGCCGCGCTCGGCGTGTTATGTCGGTCGCAGACCACATTCGGTCGCGGCAGCATCTGCGCAATCGAGACTTTGACGTATTCGGCAAAGTCGGCAGCACCAGTGCCTATTACGACAGTCGCCGTGAGTTGCTGGTGCCGGATCTTCACGGTCACGCTGTGGCATCATGTTGAAGAAAACATGCTGGGCAATGAGCTCGGCTGGTGATGACGGTGGTGGCACGAGATGAATGGCTTTCGCTGAGCTGAGAAAAGGTAAATGCTCCGGAACTTTGTTTATCGGGAACATCTGAGGAAGGTCGGGCTGGTTCGTCGGCGACCGATGACGTGTTCGGCGACGGCTGAATGACAGTTGAAACTTGCCGAAGTACGAGTGTAATCTTTGGTTTAAATCGAAATGGTGTCTGGCTAACCGTTTCCGTCTGACTTTAGAAGAAGAAACGTTCTTGTCGCGGTGCAATTGACGTATCCGCGACAACTTGATTCGGTGGTCATGTTCAAGGGGTATTCGAAAGCATGATAAATGAAATAGAGGCTCGATGAAAATATGGCAGATCGCCACTTGGAGTCGTTTTGGCGGTAAAGAGGCGACGGGTGGTGCGCTTTGAAGCAAAGTGTGAGTAGATGGTGAGGTGGACTTTGAATTGGAATTGTATTGAACGAGCTCGTCGTACGTTTCACCTCGGTAATGGTGACATTGAATTAAACCAATTTCGGCATGCATGTTACGGGGACCATCCAGATATTTATGGCACGACTATAAATCACATTGATTAACGTCTTGATGTTCTTTCAACAAAGATTCTTCGTGAAGAGTATGATGACTAGGCCAGAAGGGCAAATCGTGCCTAAAACGACAAAAATGATGCTCGAAATACTTCGCCAGGTGGCATGGAACCACCGGCGGATGACCGACTGACAATTTGTTGTAGACATGCCCGGTGCTAAATATTGTAATTCTTCGTTATCGGTGCCGGCCGACTGACACCGTGCCGTCTGTTTAGCGCGACCTCCCCAGTTTTAACATGGTGATGGACCAGACTTTCCGGGGCCAACCATCGCTTAAAGATGCGTACGGCAAAATCGATGGTAAAACGAAATTATCGCATTCATATGCCAACGGTAATGAAAAAGGCTTACGCGAGCACTCAGGCGCAATCTGGAAATCAAAAGTTGCAGGCTCCCGAAACGGCGACTTTGTCGGCTTTCGGGGTGACGGTTGGGCGGGGCGTAAGAGCTCGACTAATGTCGATGTCGCCATGGTTTCTGATACGTAACCATTTTTGACATAACAAGTCAGCGAACGTCGCTTGTTCGAAATGTCACCTGCTAATATTAATGACCGAATCGACTATAATCAATGCATTTTAACAGAACAACGATGAAGTTCAAACAATGATTGATAACGGCTTTGTGTGACCTCGAACGAACGGTGGTGATAAAACGTCCAGTTTGATGCTATTGTTTAACATTATCACCGGATGAAAGTCTGTCGGCGCTAAATAACTGACATTGCTGAAAACGACCGAACTGAAACTGTTTGCGTGAAAAGAACGTGTTGAAATGAAGAACCTATCAAACGGTTTGTTGATAATATATGAAATAGCGAAGATGTCGTAACGTGGGAAAACTCACGCCAAAACCTCGCCGGTAAACCCGCTTCCAATTGCGCGAACCTGTTCACTTTGCGCGGTCGCTCCTGTTACCCGGTAACTGTTGAAGCGATTTTTCGAAGATCAGCGAACTTTCAGTTTCGCGCTGACGGCTCATGGAACTGCCTAGTTTATTTGCATTTTTTGATTTGCAAAGTTGTGGTTGCGTGCGTAATGAACTGCTATCAGTTTCATTATTGGAGTTGTCATTTGGCATCGTTCAGCTCGTTATAATGAAGCTGGGAATCTGTTTCGAGCTGGTGGTTGGTGTTCTTTAACGATGATAATCTCGCACTTACGATTTTGCATAAAAACGTCGATGCTTGTTCCAAATGGCGTGCTTCTACGCTAATCTCGCCAGTAAAGTCCATTTCTTCACGTGTCACTCCTTACCGCGGAAACGACGGACTAACGAATGTTACGCTTTCCTTAACCGCACTGACAATGAATACCAACAAACGAGGTGCGTTTTGACGTCTAATGACCGACTGTGCGCCGATACATTCGAAAGTGGTCAGGCGTAGCGCTTCTTTTCGAAGTAAATGTTCTTTGCGCTTTATTGACGAATACATTCAAATGGTAAAATATGAATTTCATTAAATGAGGACTAGTACCGTAAGGGAAAAACAAACCATTTCAGCCGCTTTAATTATATAATTACAGGCCGGAATTTGTAGATTAAACGTGATACATGCCGCGGTCCGTCGAAGCCGGCCGAAGTCTGCGTCGTTGCTGTTTGAACGGCGATGTCGGTCGTTTTCGTGATGTTTTACGTTTTGTTCATTGATGACTGGTGTTTATTATGTTACTGTTACATCGTCATAATGTGGTGGCGTTATGGACTCTTTGGTCAATGATTTGCATTTACGCCGGGCAACGGCTTTATTGCGGTACTCGCATTAGCGTATCTTTGCTCTACCCCACCTTTGCTTCAATGTGAATCTTTGATGGCCCACAAATAATGTTTCTTTCTTTTACGGTATCGGTCTGGCATTGATCGGGTTGAACTGGTGAGTTGAAACTAAAATGATGTCGAACGCTGCAGCGGAACTGGTGATGATTGGTGCTGTGTATATGATGACGTCTAAAAATAATCCGGTGATCAACAACGTTAGGCATATTGATCGACCAATGGTGACTGATTGATCCCGTGAACGTGCATCGAGGTTACTGGTCGGTCTAACCGGTTCTTCGAGGTAGCGCGAGCTGAGGATCTGATGTTTGGTAACGACGCTGGTGTTTCGAAGAATAATGTGGTAAATCTGTTGGAATCGCGAGATATATTCGGCTGCCGTATCGGTGATCATTGAACGATATCTTGATCGGGACTAGATACGCTAATTCCCGGTATGGTGTAACGTCGGGCGGATACGCGATGAGGACGATTATTCAATTTCATAAGCTGTTGGGTTGAAGATTTTCACAAAAATTGTTTTGATTTTGTCAGACGGTTACGCTTCATCGGACATTGAAGATTGTTGTATTGACGCCTGATCTCCGGAATCTGGACGGCGACGATATGCCAATGGTGTGATGAATGCGCACGGTTTTGCGACACTGATTTCACCGAACATGATGTTTTCGGTTTGTAACGGCATGCGATGATAAACTGTTTCGGCGGTCGAACACGGTATAACCGTATTCGTCTCCCCATTAACCTGACTTTATCGTGAATACGATTCGAAGACGCTCGGCGCAATGCTGAGTTGGCGACCCTGTTCCCCGTAGGCAATATTGATGATCAATTTCAATGATCTATTCGCACCATTACTGGGATGTTAGCGATGAACTCCTTTCGCTCATTTTGCAACTAAACGGATCAACGTAATCGCTGCTGACGCTGTCGGCTGCGTATTGACTTCGGCTGCGGCAAACTCCCGCTTGCTTTCCGTGACCTACGGCTTCTGAACTAAATATTGTGCGCCGCTGGATTATTTCCGATGCTGATTTTAACAATAATTCTGTTGGATTAACCGACGGTCGTGTTGAGGGTTGCTTATAGTAAAGAAGCTGATATTGATTGTTGCTTTCTGCCCGAAACGGAGGATTGATCGATAAAGTGTCTGGTTAAAATATAACCGTTTTAACGCATCATCGAATTCGCATTTCGACAATCGAGCATCAACGGAACAGAAGTGCGGGGAACTTCGTAAACCTGTGACCTGAAGTTCAATCTGGCGATAAATATGATAGAACGGTATGAACGGTACCGGCGGAATGACCAGTGACGCTACCATGATAACTTTGTTAAAAAGATGAGGACGACCGGTGACGATGGCTGAACGTAGTTGATGACGATCTATCGGTTCGGAATCTTCCTGCGGTTTGGTTCAACAAAGTCAGACGATCACTATCAATCACCAACGGGCTGCTGCTCGTGAAGGATTAAACTCATTTATCAGTGAATTTAGTACTATTAAATCGGCGTTATTCTGGAATTCGCTCACGGTACGCACGAACAAGCGTTATTCAACTCAACCTGAGCGAATATTTAATAGCGGCTGTTTTTATCTGAACCGTGAGTAACGATAATTACGGCGACATCATACCCTCTGTCCTTACGTGTATTTGCATCGTCATCGGCGCAATGTTAAATAATGGATATGGCTATGCGTAATTGACGTAATCAACTGACGACCATTGAATGGCTGTGATGGAATGATGCGCCAGCCTTCAACTTCGACTCTGCCGATAATCTATTATCAGCAATAACGAGGCAAACAATGGTTGTATGTTTAAGGAGCTGTTTTAGGGCTATTTGGTGGCCCGTAATTCCATAATCTTCGGTATCTTCCGCAAACACATCGTTCGCCGTATCTGATCTTCCAACAGTTACCAGTTGAGGGAAGAAGAAATGATGTTTATTTGACGATTGAACAGACATCGTGTAATCTTTACTGCTGAAATATCGGTTTATTAACCATCCAGGCTGATCGCGATACATGTAGTATTATTAGTCTGATATTTTGTAGTCGTATATTCATGACCGGGCGATGAATGCCTTTCACCAACTCGATGAACTTGTTCTCCACATTCGAGTTGCTGAACAGTATTCGATCTCGTTAGGCGAAAACACAATCATCGAAACTTCCGGATGAACGGCTGAAGGACGTCATGATCTTTCACGCAGCGGTGCTGAAGACGCTTATTTCATGACTTGAACCAACTGGATCATGAACTGGTTGTTGAAGCGAGGACTGTGTTTCTTCGATACCAAAGCTGCTACTTAACCAAACCAACGACATCACCTCACTGTCTTCTCCGAATATCGCCCGACGCTCAACCGTCGATTGCCGCTTGCCAGCAAATGATGTCGGTCTGGCAAACTGCTGGCAATATGGCGATTTCCAGTACTGCCTATGCTGGTATGCAACCAAACGACGCGACCTATATGTTTGTCGATAATCGCGTTCGCTCAGCGACGTGATGGCAGAAGACGTGAAGGCCGAGCATCGTGCATTAGATCAGCTGTGACCCGTGAATGCAGCAATATCATTTCCACCTGGCGGCAACGTATGACCCTTCATAGCATGGCGAGGCCTGCGCACCAAAACTTTGACGCCTATCTGCTGCATGTTATTCTTGGTCGTCGCGTGATGGCTCGCTGCGTGACTGACTGCGCTCTGCGCAACCGGCTGCCTCTGTATCCCGTCACTACACCAGCGCCTGCGCGACACTCGCGACCCCGTGATGGATAACATCTTTGTCGGGGAAAGTCTCCGTCCTGAATGGTGCCATGAGGGATGGTGATACGTTGAATTCGTTTGTTAGCATGGCTTCACTGGGCAAATGTTCTGCATCCTTGCCAGTAGGGATTGACGGTACTGGGCATGCGGAACGTAATTTCGACCAGCCACTTCTGTAATCTTGAAAATGGTTAACCTATCTAAATGAACTTCCTCCCCACTGCGACCCAGCCGAGTAACGTGTTCGCTCGTCACACCGAGGGCCTGATTTCATTCCCGCAAAGTACACTTTGTTTGACGATTGCATTCGGCATAACTGACGCGACACAAAGCCTCATCCACCCCGGTGATGCGGTGTGTTAATACTGTTTGTATTGTGCTGGTTCTTCGTCGTAAACTTTGCGGCGTGCTTTGGTGGCGATACTTATTTTCGACAATGGCAACTATGGCATATATGTATATGTGGCAAATGCACTTCACTTTAACAAATTATTGATTAGGCAAACACTTATTTTCCTTTTATATTATGCGCCGTTCGCTATAACTCGAGGTGCGGTAAACTAACTCGCTCGCTCCTTTGTATTAAAGGCTCGCGCCGTCGTGTTCATCGACGGACTATCGCAATTTGACAAGTTCGTATGAAACGTTCAGGAGGACAATATGAGTTTTTTAAAACCAAACGTATGTTGGGTTCCCTGAGAACTGACAATTATTGATGAGGGAAATACATTATTTTTTGAGGACTAGTGTATGAAATGGTGCCTTTAAACTGTGACACATTCGTCTTATTAACTCAATCTGGCGACGCATAAAATGACCAGTGATTATCGCCCGGAAGAAACGGAAGTTCTTCACGTCTTCAAAGCGGTACGGCGGTCCTGCCTGGCATGCCATCGTAGTGGTGCAACAGGGCCTGGTCGGCTCGGCAGTCGGCTAACGGTGAAGATATTCGTAACTGCTGCGGCATGTCTCAGTGAAGACTGGCGGCTTCAATGTAACGGCCGCATGCGCATACGCACGTACGCATCGTCTTAATGAAGCAGTATTCTCCGGCGACGTGGGCCCTGCTATGACGTGTTCACGTACTAGTACCTTTCGAAATCTGTAGTAAATTTTGTCAACGGGTGATAATGATCGCGGAGTGGTATCGTGGGCATCGCAAATGCTAAGAACGATAACCGTGATGTCGGCGCTAATTGTGCTGTTGGCTTCGTTTCACTTATACCGAACTGACATCATATCTCGGGAATGTTGATGGCTGAAGCAAAAACGATCACAAGGCGCAAAATATCTGTGCTCATGATGCGTAGGCGTATTGTTGTTGGTTCTCGACCAACCCGTGAATCGGGTTAGGAAATGATTCAGAAACTATTAACGGATCGATACAAACTCGCTGACACTGGTTTGACACGTAATAAATCGTGCGTAGTCGATAATACGTAGTCGGCTTATCGAACCCGGCTGTATGGCTTGAGATACTTTGATGATTGCGGCAAACTTTCACTTCATGAGGTTAACCACGCAGGTATGTTGTAAAAGCCTTTAGAAGGTAACGTAGCATTTCAATATTCGCGTTACCGCGTCATGTGTTTTTGTTCATTTTTCACTGTTATTGAGCTGATGATCTCGAACGCCTCTGAAGACTTACAATTTATACCGGAAATGCGTGGTCTGCGGAAGGCGTCGACGAACTGGTTCAACCGAACGTGTTTGGCTTTGTTCGTTGGCGTCTGATGGTCGCCGGCGAAGGACTGGTTCCAGCGGAACTGTCGGAGGAAGATGAGTGAGCAAACTGACGAAACGTGCATATCGCGTATTTCAATCTAATATCGAGGCCGGTGGTTTCCCCTATCGCTGATAAGCCGTAGGCGACTTAACGGACTCGGTGATTTGACGCTGACGACGTAATCATCGATTCTATTGCTGTTATATGACCGATCACTGGTTGATGCTGATCAACTTCGGAAGACTTATCTTATTCATCAGCGAATATTGCCGGGTTGCGACATGAAATTTCACTCGCTTCAGGCCGGTGAATTGAACCTGGTGTTCGAAGCGACTAAATACTTCCCCCGTGGTACGGTGTTGATAACGGCGCGGCGGCTGCTCGCTGATCTGATATCAGCACTCTTGTATCATCGGTCACCGGTTTCGAAGCTTATCGCGTGATGATGTCAATGCCAAAATCGACGTCGGTTTCAAGCATTATTGTTTTATCTTGATACGTCATCGCCCATTAATTTCGACAAATAGTTGATATGGAGATGATTTCAAAGACCAACTGGCTTGAAGTGATCGAAGACATGTTATGGTTGAGATAGTCGTTTGTGCGATCGGCAGGTCGGGTGGCAACTGAGTCAGGCATTGATTACGCAACGATCTTTCGTATACGGTCGGGAACTAGATTCGGTATGGATATGACCGGTATTATTGTTGACTGATACGTCAGCGCGGCGTAATTACAACATCTCGCTATTCTTCTGATATCGCTACCCAGGCGTCGTTATCGTGCTCTATCTTACGGCGTCAACACTGTTTAAGCCGAAATCAAATCTCAAAGGCAGACTCGGCGGTGAACTTATCGCGTATCACGGTGCGATTTTCACGGGGTACGATTGAATGGCTGCGAACCGGTAACCGGTCGACCGAACAATTGATCATTGGACGACGCTGCTGGAAGGCGATGCGGCGTCGAATCTGTTTGTTTGAAGTTTGAAATGAAATTTCGTTTGTAGTGGGCACTTTCAACGGTTCGAATTGAATTCGATCTGGCTCGGTTGTTTGTCGATGTTTTCGCTACGCGAAGAACGAGGATCGGCGCTAAAGAAACCGAGGTCGTCGATACTGAACGGTTAAATGAAGTCGTTTGTTATGAAGACACTCACAAATATAACGTAACGAGCTTTCAAACCCGGTATTGATAATGATATCGGAAACAATGCGTGATCATGGGCGATATGCTGGACATACGCTTGGCGACATTGAAGGACGTCAAACTTCCGGTCGTTATGGTGACAACGCACAACCCACGCCCTTATTCTGTTCGCTTTATTACTTTCATAACAGCAGGCGAACTTCTCGATTTCTGGCGATACGGCAATTATGATGTTGACATTTACCGGTTACGGCGCTTACAACGATTCACCGGGCGTGATGATGACGTCAACGTCAAAGACGGACGATCTCAATAGATGATTTGATTCTTTAGCGTCATTTTCGCTGATATGGCATTCATCAAATCAGAAATGGACATGTTAGATGTTATGCTGATTATCCGGTTGGGTTTATTGCTGTTACATTGTTCGGAGAACATATTTTGGCCGGATGTTAGCCTGAATGAAGCGGTTTCAGGCGCACCAACCGTTTTGATATCTTTGGCGATTGATGGTCGTCGTTGACGTTGGCGGTCATGCCGAAACACGATGACGGATTTCATGTTGGACGCTGGACTGGAATTCGATAATAGCTTCGGGCGTTAAATGACTTGCGACGATGAACTGTTCGCTGATTGTTTAACGTCTGTCATTATTTAAACTATGCTCGCTATAATCCGTGCGTAATGACCGCCGATATCGATGGGTTTCGCTTCAGATAATGGATGGTTGCTGACTTGACGTTAACGCTTTTCGGAGATCTACATGTTTGAATGACTAACGGCATGGTTGAACAACTATATCGGCACCATGATGAAGCGACCTTTCAATGAACTGAGCTGAACCAGGGTGGACGCAATTCTGATAAATGGACCTGCAACCCGATTTCATACGTGGAAGATATTGTTTCATGATGATACGAATCGATGAACTCGGTCCGGACCATGAAAACGTCGTGTTAACGGTATCGAGCGGACTGTCGGCGGTGAACGGATGAAATGAACGAGCATATTGCATCGAAGAACATGATGAACGACATTGGCTGTATCGTGATAACTTTGTCGCTTTTATGAAGCTAACAGATAAACGACAATGACGGCGACTGATAACGATGGGGACGCCGGTTCAAACTGGCGCTACTTTCGACCGGTCTGCCGTGACGGTCCGGCACGGCTATTCCCCGCTGATCTTCCGGATAATGAAGGGATGTTAGTGTTAATTCGTCACCGACAATCAGTTCGATGTTTTGAAGGTATATTCGATGACCATTTCTGGTGGTAATGTTGGGGTTAACGATATCGATAATCTGGTGTCGATATGGTGCCAATCAACCGAACGGGTTATCACTGACGTCATCGATATAACTACGCTGATGATTATGCGTCATCGATGCGAATCTGAATTAACGTGCTGATCTCACCTAAACTGTCTTATTTTCATTTGGAAGGTCGGCTCTTTGTGATTTGCGTGTATATCGAAGGATTTTTATTCCATACCCGAAAGTGCGGTTATTGCTGTTATGTTGAAAATGTTGTCTTAATAATCGTATTGTTCTTATTCGATTGGCGATGGATTTTTCACGCCGGTCGATCGATAACGGGGAACGGGATAACTCGTCGTCGACGCGATCATATAATGTTTATTGATTCTTGCATGGCATCGTACTGATCGATGATCTTGGTCGGTGCGACGTAACCATCGATGGTCTGGCATATAAGAGCTGGCAGAATAACTGACTGATATCGTACGCGTATACGCATTGCGTCGATGATATGAACGTTGACAGAGATACGACGTTGAAGTCGCCTGGTGCGTATACGTGATCTTGATTGACGATTGATCTAACGGG
>NW_025767324.1:0-5000 GCF_003918875.1 Haliotis rubra
ACAATTACCAAATGTGACATAAAACAGGAATAAAGAACCAGTCACAGAACAAACTAGACACACATCTGCTCTTTCAGAAGATGAGACAATCGAAGACAGTGTGTATGTGATCCATATAGTTTATGTATGGAACCGATTGAAGGGGAGTCAGCCAATTATGGAAATGACTGGTCTTTGTCGGCCCTCTACTAAAACCAACAGCAAAGTAAACGACAAAACGGATAATGCATCTGTCATTGAACCTCGCATGATGTTGCACAAGAGAGAATGAATGTGGAAAGTGAGAATGAAAAGGGTGGGAGTAAAAGTGAGAATGAAGAAGAAGGAAAGGGAGAGAAAGAGGTTATTGGCGAGGAGAACACTGATCACAAACCATCTCCAGCCAATGGTAAGCAGAATACCAAATTTAAAAAATACAAGGTATGAATGAGGAAAAGAGTTGTCAGCTTGTCTGAGGAAAGAAAGAGGAAAAAGCAGTAAATGGAGGGAATGGAATGAGTAAGAAGCAAATGAGAAAGGTCAAGGCTAGAGGTAAAGTTGATGGTAAAAAACTTGACGTGAATGACTTTGAATGTGAATACGAAGATTAACAATGTATCACCTCTATTACACCTTAATTGTCATGGTGGTAATCATGTCATGGAATGTGAATGGTCTGAGAGATGTTTCTAAAGTTCATCATGTTTTTCACAACTGTGAAAAATTCACATGCTGATATTTGTTTTCTTCAGAAACTTTCTGGGATAACGATTTCGTAAAACACTATAAACATCTGTGGCAAGGGCAAATATTTTTTTAATAATTGTCCCAATGAAAAAAGGAAGGGAGTGGCAATACTCTTCTCGTCACGGTTTCCCAACAAGGTAAATTTTCACAGTTGTGACAACACTGGTAGACTTTTAAAAGTGACTTTTGAACATGATAGCGTTCTGTATTCATGTGTAAATGTTTATGCACCAAAATAATGCAACTGAGAGAATTGTATTTTTATGACTTATTAGTTACATATTTATCAGGAGATAATGTGATAGCAGCAGGAGATTATAATGAGATAACAGATGTATTCATGGATAGAGCAGCTAATATGAAATCATTTAATATAAAGAGTAGTCATAAATTACAAGACATCATACGTTTGCAAAACCTATGTGATATATGGAGATACAGAAATCCAGATAAGAGAGAATTCACACGACAGCAAATTGTCGAAGGTGAAATGAAACAGTCTCGTATTGATTTCATTTTGATTTCTAGATCCTAATTCCTCATGTAATGAATACATATATAAAATATTCAACTAAAAGCGATCATAATATCACATGCCTAAATTTAGATTTCTCTCATGTAGAGAAGGTGCTGGATTATGGGTTTTCAATAATCAGTTGCTTCAGAACACTGAATTTCGGCTGAGGGTGATAAGCATTATCAATGAAAGTTTATTATGTCCACTTTATGAAGAAGAAACATTAATATGGTGGGATAACCTTAAATATAAACTTAAAAAATGTGCAATTTATTTTTCTTGCAAAAAAGCAAAGAAAGAAAAATGTGAATACTACAAATTGCAAAATAATTTACGCCATGAATATGACAAGTTATCTAAACATCCTAATCATGATCTTACATTACATCCAAAGTCTTCATAGAGATTTGGAGAAATATGAACAAACTAAATGTCAAGGGGCTATTCTACGCTCAAAGTTCAGTGGGCTTTAGAATGTGATAAAAACACATCTTTTTTCTTACATTTAGAAAAATGTAAACAAGAATCTAATTGCATCAAAGAAATTATGACAAAAATGGTTTAACTCGTCAGAACTGAAGATATTCTTGATCACGCATATTCATTTTATTCCAAAGTTATATTCAATCGGAGAAACTGAATCTATATAAGCAAGATAAAATTCTAGATTTAATAACTGATGTTCTTCCAGATAAAGATATAGAGAAGTCTTGAAGATGCTATTTCCATAGAAGATCTAACTAAAGCTCTGAAAGGTATGAAAAGAAATAAATCCCCAGGCAACGATGGACTTACAGTTGAATTTTACGCTGCATTTTTAGGGAGATACTTAAACCCATATTTGGACGAGTGGTGAAATGTATTTTTGATGAAAAACCATGTCAAGATCAATGAAAAAGGTGTTATTAGCCTCTTCTATAAGAAAAGGGGTGATAAAACAGACCTAAGGAATTTTAGACCAATTTCGTTACTCAATGTTGATTGTAAACTTATATCTCGTTCACTTGCTCTTAAATTAAAAACAATTATGACAAAATAATTTCGCTGGAACAGTCATGTTGTGTTCCAGGAAGGGATATTTCCGACAACATTCTCTCTATGAGAGACGTTATAGAAATAGTGGATAAAGATAATGAAGATGCATATCTAATCACGATTGATCAAGAAAAAGCATTTGATCGCGTCTCACATTCATTCATTTTCAAGATTTTGGAAAAACTAAATTTTGGTACATCATTCATTTCTTGGATCAAAACTTTATACACTGACTTAAAAAGCAGTGTAAAAATCAATGGTCACCTTACACCATATTTTCCAATAGAACAATCTGTCCGACAAGGTGATCCCTCAGTAGCTTAATTTTGTTATTATTGTTAGTCAACCCTTGAACTTACTCATTAAAGGCTAACTCATCTATACATGCGGTGCAAATCACAAATCAGTGCTCATCTTTAATATATCAACATGCAGACGACACTACTGTTACAGTGTCTGATGCACAGTCTGTATATAATACTTTCGACACTGTGAATGACTATTGTGATGCAACCGGGGCAAAGGTCAATCTAACAAAATCTCAAGTTCTGTGTTTAGGTAAAGCCCGGTCAAACAATATAAATTTTAACTTACCAGTTACTGTTAAAAATGACTGTGTCAAAATATTAGGGATTTTCCTTGGTCCTGATAAAGCTCAATGTGAAAGCAAAAACTGGAAAACCAAAATATCTAAAATTAAGTCTCTGTTAGGGTTGTGGTCACAAAGAAACCTATCCTTACAGGGTAAGTCTATTGTGATAAATACGTTCATAATGTCAAGGTTGTGGTATACTATACATGTAGTGCCTGTTCCAGAGTGGGCAAGGAAAGAAATAAATTCAGCAATTTCACATTTTATCTGGGGCGGTAAAACCCCACTGATCAAGCAGTCGACATGCTGTGGTCATTTTACACAGGGGGGATTATCAATTCCATATTTTAAATACAAAATATATGCATTTAGATTAAAAGTCATTCGAAAACTCATGGATGCTAATTTCCATGCAGTATGGAAGCAAACGTGTTCTGTGTTCATGTCCCAATACATGAACATGGGTTTGAAGAAAAATATTTTCAGTATTGTTTACAGTCGTCCTGGTTTGACCCATATGAACACGTTCTATGCTGAGGTTTTGATTGCATGGGACGAAATCACGTGCGGCAGGCGACTGCTTGTCACTAAGCACGAGGGATATCATGTCGCAGCCTTTGTTTCATAATCCGCACATTTGCTATAAGGGCAAAATGCTGTTGTTTAGATTTTTCATTGATTCAGGCATTGTTACTATTGCCGATATTTGTTATGAGTTTATCCCAGGCTTTTACCTCTTCCAGCAATAAAAGAAATTATACACGACCACAGACATGATATACCTGTGTCAGAGATACAGACAGCATACTGTATTATCATTCAGTCACTACCAAGTGAGTGGTTGTCAATTTTGTCAAGTAAAACGATAAAACATAACAATGAACATTATTCTGATGCTGTTATTTGCAAAGATGATGTAAATATTTCTTCTAACGATCTCACAGTTAAATTTAATTATTCCTTATTTGTTAATGCATTATTTTGTGAGCCAACAGCCATTTCATTCTGGGATAACTATGCAATTGACATTAACTGGCCAAAAGTTTGGAAAAGTGTATTCTTGATAGATAAATCCTCTGAACAAATTGATTTGGATTTCAGGTTAAGTCATAATATTATCTACACAAATGAAAAATTATTCAAATATGGCAAAACAGACACTAACCTGTGTCCGCTTTGTAAAACTGAAGTTGAAAATTTGCTTCATATGTTTGTATTCTGTGATCAATTGTATGACACAATTTCCGTTCTTAAATCTCTGTTCACAGATTTAATGATGGACACTGGATTTTCATTTAACCAGTTAGTTTCCTGGCTTCTATTTGGTTAGACGGTAGTAAGCTTGTATTTAAGTATCCGTTTCAAGAATGAAATGCATGTAATGTTATACATGACTTGAATGCAATACAACATCTGTGATACCTTTTTAGCCCTTTTATGTAACATTATAAATGCTTCATGTACAATATATTCTGTAATAAAATTTTATTAAAGAGAAAAAAAGCACTCTGGACTCTGAATCCAGCGATCCGAGTTCAAATCTCGGTAGGACCTACTGCGCTTTTTGGCAAGATTTTCAAGATGATTGTCATGTGGAAAGAAACCATATTGAATCGAAAGACTACACTGGCCAGGTGAAAGTACCCTCACACCCCTACATCACACACAGATTTAATGCCTAATATTATTCCATTTGAAGGGTTTCTCCTGTCCAGAATCTAGTGTAGGATAACAACATCTGTGTGTCCCCAGATGCTTCATCTTAGCTTAACTGGAAATTGATGGATATCTATCAGCTTAAGCTGTCACCTGGTCCCATGGTGTAATGGTTAGCACTCTGACTTTGAATCCAGCGATCCGAGTTCAAATCTCGGTGGGACCTACCTTTTTAAGCTGAATATTGTCAGATTCGCCCAAATGCACGATAGATACGCACTGATGACTACAGCATAAAGCCATTCTCATTGATTATTTTGTGCGTATATACACTAATCAAAGCGCCTGCAACATATTTATATACATGTACATATATTTCTCCATTCTGGAGCAAACGTAAACAGTCGGCAGAAAATAGTGTCCATTAAATAAACGTTTTAAACATCTGCAGGAAGAGAAAAGATAGTAATGAAA